>NW_010185915.1:17344-45561 GCF_000695765.1 Mesitornis unicolor | reverse complement strand
GGGGAGCGGAACAAGGTAACGAGCGGATTTACCTGGGTCCGGGAGATCTTTGGCCCCGAGTCCCTAAATCCGTGCCCTCAAAATCAAGAGCAAGTCAAGAAGCTTCCTCGGCAGGAGCCAGCCGGCGAGCGCGCACCCGCGCACACACACGCACCGCGCACACACACACACGCACATACACACGCACCATGCACACAGGCACCGCACACGCACAATCTGGCTCTCGGAGCAGGGGTGCGGCAAAACCCGGATCTGGCACCAGCGTCTTTCCCGCTGGAGAGAGGGGCTGGCAGGTAACGGCCATCGTGCACCTGAGCCCCTACACACTCTGGGATGCTCATCCCAGTGCCGAGCACTTGAGGCCACATCTAACGAGGTCATTCACACCGGCCAGACGAGTCCCGCTGCCAAATGGCGATATTATGGGACAGCGTTTGCCCGCCTTTAGAAAGAACGAGGTGTTGGATGTGGGTTATTGTGACTTCGCTTAAGCACCACGCACTGGGCACAGATCTGTTTGATGGCAAAGGATGCTTGCTCTTGGTGACTGTCTGGAAGGTAAAATTGGGTTCACACTGGGGAAAAAAAAATTACACTTCACAGTGAATTTTTAAAGTGCTACTATGGCACTGTGCATTGTTACCAGATTTTTACAGGGAGCTCTTCGCACTTCACTTATTCTTTGGAATGTAGAGATTTGCTGCCAAAAGAGTGCTGGACTTGGCAAAAGTGGTACTGTCATCTCAGGTTATTCTTCAGCCATTAAGTAGCAGAGCCCACACTTTAGGAGCAGCAGAAATGTGTTTCTATTCTTAGGGGTGGCTTGAGATGGGACAAGGCAGCATCCTGCAGCAGCCAGCACAGGTGCCTTTGCAGTGCTGCTGGACAGGAATAGTGTTGGAGTTTGCATTCGGGATTGGAGCAGCTGAAACTCCCCTATCTAAAATTTGGAGAGGTTATGAAAAAAGCAGGAGCATTCAGCTCTGGAGCATGCTTTTGGTGTGATGCTGTGTGAATTTCAACAAGATTTGGATTCTGAAATGCATTTCTAACTCTTTATCCAGCTGAATTCAGGAGCAAAATTTGCTAAGATCAGAAAAGGTGTATGTAGCAGATCTGGGGTTTTTACAACACTAATACACAAGCAGCCAGATTAGTTTTCTGTGAGATTTTTTTTTTTTTTGCTTGTTTTTTTTTTGCTTTAAGCATTCAGATGTGGTGTTTGGGGAGCAAAATTGGACTAGTTACAGAAGAGCAAATCTTATTTTCTGATCTAGGGGCACGAGCCTAAAAAGATAAGGTAGAAGTAGACCCAGGTTGATCTTTTTGTTCTGCATATTCATACACACACCTGCCCACACTGACACACACGTACAGGCACACGTGCGTTCCTGTAACCCACCTTCAACACGTCCCACCTGAGCAGCCCTGCACAGCATTGCCAGTGCTCACAGGGCTTGCTCCAGCACACAGCAAAAGCTGAAGGCAGAAGTAAGTCCAGTGGGTTTTTCTCTCATCTCACAGCGTACATTTGTTTCATATCCGTGAGTCTCAGTGACGTGCAGTTTTCTGGTGACCAAGGATCACATCCTGGAGTTGGCTCATGGGGCAACAGAAACTGTTCCGCTTGCCTGTGTTTACTAGTACGTACAAAATGTGTTTGTGGTAAGTGCTGATGCTGCCTGGGAAGGGAAAGTGTACGCATGGCATGCCTCAGCAGTAATTACCAGATTCATGTGGGATGGAAAGAACAGCATGTTAGGGGATTGCAACAGTAATAAGACACAGAGATGATACTGATTCTATTACACTGCAAATGCATGCATATAATAACCACTGATGTAGGAGGAGGAACAAGGATTTTAAAAAAAAATAGCTACAGCTTTTTATTTAGGAACAAAGTCATGATTTCTCAGCATGCCTGAAGTGTTTTATAATCCCTTCAATTGAAAACACAGAGTATAAAAGAAGAGCTTTTTTTCCCCCACCTGTTTTACTGTCTTTTTATTTTGCACATCGAATGCGGGAACATTTTCAGGCTGTGACTGTCTGGGAGCCTCCAGGAGCGGAAGGCCAGGAGGCAGGTTACAGCAGCCTAGGAGGGTTTGAGAAAACTCAGTGTTACGCCTGATTTGTAAGCACTGTGAAGGTTTCTTTTTTTCCCAAATCCTTTGCTGTGTTCCCTCATCCTCCCTTTTGGAGCAAAGTTATGAAGATTGAATACAAATTCATAAACTTGCAGGTTCATAGATAATAAAGCTTAATGGAACCGCTGTGGCTTTTGGATCTTGCATAACTCAGGCCATCAGCTAAATTTGAATTCCTGTTTAAACTAGATCATGCTTTATGATCTAGTTAAAAAAAAAACAAGAACAACCAAGAACAACAACAAACAACAAAAAACTGAAAAACCAATAACATATCTAGGGGTTGTTTTAGCAATTGCCTATGATGAAAATCTGCCATCATGTTTGGCAAATTGTTCCAGAACTTTCATCTCCCACAGGTAAAAAGTTGTGCTTTCTCTACAGCTCTGCATCTGGCGACCTTCAGTTTGAATTTGTTATCCTTGTAATATCTTTGTCTGCTGGCTTAGAAGCCCTTAATTACCCCATACCTGTTTCCCATGTGAGTACTCCCAGACTGCTGTGGAGCAAGAAGAGATTCTGGAGCATGTTCAGAGAAGAGCCACAAGGATGGTGAGGGCTCTGGAGAACAAGCCTGATGAGGAGCGGCTGAGGGAACTGGGCTTGTTTAGCCTGGAGAAGAGAAGGCTGAGGGGAGACCTCATCACCACCTACAACTGCCTCAAGGGAGCTTGGAGAGAGGTGGGTGCTGGGCTCTTCTCCCAGGTGATGGGGGATAGAACAAGGGGAAACGGCACCAAGCTGTGCCAAGGGAGGTTCAGGTCAGAGATAAGGAGGAAGTTCTTTACTGAGAGGGTCGTCAGAAGCTGGAACAGGCTGCCCAGGGAGGTGGTGGAGTCACCATCCCTGGATGTATTTAAAGAGCAGGTAGACGAGGCACTTAGGGATATGGTTTAGTGGGTAGACAGGAACGGTTGGACATGATGATCTCAGAGGTCTTTTCCAACCGAGCGATTCTGTGATTCTGTGAAAACTGAACACTTGCCCGATACCAGCCTTAACCAACTTCCAGTAGCCTGTGTTAGTCCTGTGCTGGTACATACATCAGAGCTGCTCTTGGCTCCTGCATAGCCCTAAAGCCACCACTTTATCTGTCTACTGGCAGGGAAAAAAAAAGCCAGACCGTGGCATGAAGCGTAAGCACATAAAATCTGGCACAGATCATTACCCTTCCTGCCTAGTGCATATCATGCTGTTGTCCTTCTTTAAGAGTAAATACCAAGGAGCAGAATAAGTGTGGAAATGCGAAGATCATTTTCTTTCTCCATGGATGCTAAACACTACTTACACATCTTTACCTATCATTTTATTTGTTTCTGTGTATATAAATGGAACAAACTTATCCACCAAGCCTCAAGGGATAAAAAAAAAAAATGCAGCAAGAAACTAAGCAAATTAAGGAAATAAACAGTTTCCAGATTTAGCAGTGAGCAGTAGGCAAAATAATTGTTACTTGTAATGCAAGTTTTTATCTCATCCAGCAGCACTGGAAAGTGTGCTGTAAAGGAGAGGCTGAGAGAGGAGGCTCTGGCTTTCACATGCTCGCTTCGGGCAAGGGACAGGCAAGGGATGAGAGAAGGAGGGTGAGTGTGAAGGGAGGAATTGGCAGGCTCTGCCCTCCCTGGCCCTGGCGTCCATCCCCGCTCGCCCATGCTGCCCAGCAACAGCGAACTGGTGCGATGCGTGCCCGAGAGAGGCAGAGGAAAGAAACGTCTGAGATGAGATCTCCGTGGAAGGAGTGCTGTGAGTGCGGCAGTCTGTGGGCAGAGGGACGCTCCTGAGTGACACTGGCTTCTGAACATACTGAGTTGCTGTTTGCTGGCAGTCAGGAATGGCCTTTGCTGTTACCTCTAATGAATTTCCTTAGTTTTCAGATGCATTTTTTAGCTCCATTTCCCCCAGCCATTCAAGCATCTGGAGAGCCGTGGGCTACTTCCGAATATTGTTTACTGTCACTCCATGACTACCTACTGTATAAATAAGAGAATTTAATGAACTACAACTTCAACATGCTATGTAATTCTGCCCTCAGTTGCTGCTTCCTGCAAGGACTCAGATCCTGGTCAAGGATACACATTTTTGAGACCCATTATCTAATGTCAAGATATTTTTTTTGCAGAGGGACTTTGCCATGATTTGTTTCAGTGTATCTGGAGTAATCTGTTCTGTAACAGCACAGCATGATTTTACACTAGTGGTGCAAAAAGCAGCAGTAAAACTATCAATCTCTGATTTTTTTGTATCATTAATGTGGAATCCTAATTTTCTTAAAAATAAGAACTGAATTTTCTGAGTTCTAATGCCAATAACATTGGTTTCAGTAGGAAATGTGATAAAGAAGCTGTCTGTCAGAAAGCACCCTAGGTAGCAAGTGCACTGGAGATACTGGCAGACTTACCACTATGTAATTAAGTCTGCACTTTATTTTAGCTTTAGCCCAGTTTTTTAATTTCTTACACAGAAAAAACGATTTCCCCTCCCTTTGTACATACATGTCTTTTAGCATAGGACCCAGCAAAGTACTGTAAGTCAGTTGATATTTATGGATGTGTTCATCCTGTTCAGCAAAGTATATTACAGTATGTCTGATCCGAAGCCCTTTGGTGTCAGTGGAAGGACTTCTACTGGTTTCAGTGGGGTTTGGATCAGATCTTTGAACAAATGTTTAACTTAAAAGCATGCACTTAGGTCTTACTGAGTGGGTTAAGTATTTTTGGAAGTGCTTTGTTTCATCATGTCAGTAGGTCTTTTTCTCTGATAGGAACAGTGAGATGAATCTTTCTGATGATAGGTATTCTGTGATGGCAATGCTGAGCATCAAGAACAAAACCCCCCATTTTTTCCATCCTTAAAACAACAGTGGATTTATCATTCCTTTCATTTCAAATGGGTAAATGTCTACAGTAGTATCTACCACTACCATTTATAAGTGCAATTTTTCAGATTTCCTCAAGTCATAATCTACGTGTTACATACTGTGAGTATTTTTAACTGGAAATATCCCATCATGCAGGCACAAGTGCGCATGAGTGTTTTTAGTCATTCACAGAGTCTTGTTGACGTTAGCAGGTCTTCTTGCTTTACTGAATGCACATGCCTTAGTAATGGGCCTCATATTCGCATAATGCTGTTGATGTGCAGGTATGATAAATGTTCCCTGTTAAAAGCCTGGGGATGATGTGAGAGGTTTCTTCCTTTTATTTATTAGTAGTAAAAGAAACATAATGAAGTCTCTCCATATCATAATTTTTATGGCAGTAAAGTTGAAAGAATCCAAATCCCACTGTGTTAATGACATATCTAGTGACATGCGAGGAGCAGGAGCAATGGGTGAAATTCACTCCTGGGCAGAGGGCCAGCCCAGAGTGAGTCATCATGAAAGCCCCCAATTAAGACCTCACAACAGGGCATAAGTGGGACTATGGCGGCCTATGCCTTGAGCTGGCTTTCTGCAATGGTTTGGGGGGGAAAGTTCCTCTAAATGAATTATTCATCATAAATAATGCATTCTATTAGTTTAGCCTCTTTTTCTCGATTCCTTGAATTTATTTAATTGAAATTACTCACCAAATAATTTCTATGAATAATCATGGCCCGAGGATTATATTTGAGCAGTTCACGGTGAGCATTTCATATTCCACATTCAGAATGAGCGCCGTGTCATTGAGTTGTCATTATGCACAGAGGTCACATATTTCTGGTTTTGCTCCAGAAAAAAAATGAGATGCGTAGAAAAAAAATATTTTTTTCAGACTTCATGTGTTCCCAAAAATTCCTTTCATTAAATTCATTCTGTGAAATGTTTGTCAGCAGTTGCCAACTGAATAAAAATTTGGGCACTCGTTGGCTTTTGTGTTTTTCACCTGGTTTCTAAGAGAAATGTAATTGTACTTTATGTATGTGCACAGTATGTGTATATGTCTGGCTGTCGGTCAAGGTCCTCTCCGTTCACAAATATTTTGAACCAGATTTTATAAAAGGCGGTGGCCATCAGAGATTTTAGTTTCCCACTTCACCGGTGAAAGTAAGTGACTGGGAATTGCCCCAGCCAGAAGGGGTTGCAGCCTGGCCTCGTCCATAGTTATCTATAGAAAAATTCACATCAGAGTTTGGCTCAAAACTGACAATCTGTGTTTTGGCTGCTCATCCAAGTACCTGTCTGGAGCAGGGAGGGGGATGTGTTCTTAAGCGTTTGCCGTGTTGTTTGCAGGCTTCTGCAATATCCAGTAATAATGGATTGGAATAGCCCTGTGGTTTTAAAATATTTTCATTTCAGATCAGCCACCATTATTTGCAGGGCTGTTTCAAGCTCTTGTTTCTGCATAGGCTCCATGTGAATACTTCGCTCTGCAACGTTAGGTCAGTGCAACAGAGGTTGCAGGGCTGAGATGGTGGTTTCTGGTGTCAGAGGTGACGCTGGTTTATGGCTGGTCACTCATCACAGCACAGGCCAAGGAGTCACCCTGAGTCGATAGGAAAGAAGAAATTACACTGAAAAAGCAAGCAGTTTATCTCTGAGAAAGGGGTATAATAAGTCAGAACAACAACAACAATAAAAAAGAACAGCAGTGTAGTTTTAGGAAGAAATAGTTTCTGTTCTGGTTTTCCAAGGGTAGAAAAGTTAAGTCTTGAAGAAATAAGAACTTCTTTTTTCAACTAAAGAAAAATATTCCCTGCTTGCTTTCCTTCAGTCTTTCCCACATCACTTTAGCCAGAAACCTTGCTGTCTCTGAGCAGTAATAATTTACCTGAAAGATACCCTATAATATTTTTCATTGTGCAGGCTGGTCAGTTACAAATAATGACTTTGAAGCGTGATGTATAACTCAAAGTGGAGTGAAAAGAAACTGATGAGACAATTAGAGCTTATGAGAGTGGTGGTTGCATTAATATGTTGGGGAGAATCCCTTAGAATAAAGAATTCCAGACTCCAGGGAAACCTTAAAATTTATTTGGCATCTGAAGTAGCTCCCTGAGTTGTTATTGCACAAAGCACAAAGCAAACATACATAAAACCCTGGCCTACACTTCAGCTGCTGACAAATCTCCCTTTGACTTCGTGGGGCCAGAATTTCAGCTGATGTCTGCTCTGAGGAGTTGCACGCAAACACACACAAATCTTGAGTATCTAATACATTTTATGGTGAGATTCAGGTGCTCAGGCAGAAAATAGGTGTACTCAGAATCTCGCTCGCTACTGACAGTGATCAAATTCTGATGATGCTTAAAATCACTTGATATCTCAATTTTTAACATTACAGTTAGCCTAGGCTAGAAGTTGTTTTGCTGGGCATCCTCAGAGGCATCTCTGCCTTAATAAGCTCATTTCAAAGCAAAGCAGGGATGCACCAAGCATGGTGCATTAACTGAAAAGACAACAGGAGGGGAAAAAGTTATGGTAATACTCCTACATGATATTGTAGTCATTGTGGTCCAGGATGCTGAAGATACTTGGTCATCTCCCTTCTAGCCTAGATGCCAGGGCATGCCAGGGGACACCTGAATCTGTTGAATTGTCAGTGGATATGACACCTGCCATACATGGAGGATCTTGTTCCTTGTGTGATGTCTTTCTAGTCCATTGATTTCCATGTAGAGTGGAACAGCTTTGGCAAGAGGGAGTGAGCATTTGGCCTTGATCTAAAGTGTGTGTATGCATTTCATAGCACCTGTGGCATTTCTTTCCATTACAAGGCATATGATTTATTAATAACTGCCTGTCCTTTATATGGCATCTTTTTTCACCATCTAGCAGTTTTTTCCTGTAAAGCAATAAAATCCTTTGTGCAAGAGGAGATTTAAATGCCCACTTCATGACTGAGCAGCATGTGAAGCTGGTAGAAGAGGACAGCTTAGTCGACTTTGGTCATCAACTCTGGCTTGGAATCTTGAAAACTGGGGGCAAAACCAGTTATTTGCACTCATATTTGCTCCCAAGTATTTTTGCTCTGCAACCACTGCACTGGTTAGCATTTGAGCCTTCTAACTAGAAATCTTGTTGCTTTTGCAGATAGAGGTGTTTAGCTTTATTATTTCTAGCTGGTGACACTGTTGCACTTGGAATTACACAGGGATGAGATCATTGCTGTATCGCTCTCTGGCTATGAACTGGTCAGTGGTCCTGATTATCTCAAGTGCAAGCATTGTAATTCTTTTTTAGAGCTGTTGAAGTTTTCTGAAGCCTCTCTTTCCTTATGACAACTTCTTTACTTTTGATACTTAACAAATATCTGATTTTTTGACAGAATGCTTTAACATCAACAGCCTATGGGGTCTTACTTCACAAATCACATCTTATACTGTATCTGTAGCAGAATTGTGCTCAAAGGCAGATGCACTGCACCTACAAATTTCTCCCCCAAAAAGCATTTTTAGCTGTTATTATTTTTACCCTTTTTGTCATTAACTTTTAACTAGTGTTTTGTACTGCAGGAGTGTCTGATAACATGAGTCATGGACCGGACCCTCATTGTTGTATTGTTACTTGTTTTGCTTATCTGTTTTTTTCTTCTGTAGAGTGTGAGTAAACCTGTGAGAAAGTGGTCATATAATTTTTTGCTCCATACCATAAAGGCTTTTGTAGTTTCAAGGTTTAGATCTAGAATTATAATTGTGTGGGATGCTGTATGCACAAGCAGAACGATAGCACTTGCCAGGTAGTTTACAGTTTTTACAATGTTGTACTGAGAATTTCACTATTTTTTAACCTGAATGTGGAGGCGAAAGATGCACCTATCTCTGAAAGATAGATGCAATTATATTGACAACTTGTATGTCAAATTTCTTGCTGGTGTCATTTAAAATAGCTGAATTGCCACTCCCTCCCTCCATCCCCTGAAATGAAGCTTATACTGGAAATGCTGACAAGACCCTTATCTTTTGAGATGGCACCATGCACAGCTTTAAAAACTGGTTATGAATGTTAATGTGTTATCTGAAAGATATTTTTTCCACATGTAGGCAGCTCAGGATAGAGTCTCAGTAATAAATGTAACGAGTTCAGGGGGAAGACACAGTACGCTTATGTGAGTATTATAATGATTGGCATTTTTGCAAACAGCATATGATAAGTGGTGCAATTTTATTTTCAAAGTTTAATCAATATAGAGCTCTTTGATATTGCCATGTACTTTGCAAATAGATGCTTCCTTGGGATGACAGCAAAACATCATCTCTATCAGGGTGTGTTTATCTTAGGGTTTAATCAATCTGCTTTAGTGATTGTCATCATTTTTTTATTTTCCAAAAAAATAAATAAAAGCTATAAAATAATTACACTTCAGGGTGGCATCCTGCTGCTGCTAGCCTGGGTCTTTACAAAGTAGAGTTAAAAGGGTGCAAAGTCCATCAGTGTGCCAAGAGCAGGGGCTATGTACCAGCTTATGGCCATGCATTGTAAACCCATGCCAGCTGTTGCATAGGAAACTGAGACAGATCTGTGAGGGCTTAAGAAGGACTTTATCAAGGTCTTGTGTTAGCTCTTGGGAGTTGGTTTCCTCTCAATTAAAAGCAGTCAGAAATGACCTTCACTGCCACTGCTGGGAGGCCACAACATTGCAGTGCAGCCCCTCAGTAATTGTGACCCACATGGGGTGAGTGAAGCTCCTTCTGCATGGGCATGAACGTCCAGCTAGTCCAAAAGCCCTGGATGGTTCCTTCAGTGGACCCCAGCACCAGCAATGGTGCTCTTCAGGGAGGCTGAGAGTAGCAGAGCATCCCTCACCCTTCTCTAAAACCCAGCAGAGAGGACTCTGGGGAGTTGCCTGCTGGATGAGCTTTGTTCTTGCTGAGCAGACGGCAGTCGCCTGTGTCTCTTTTGTTCTCGAAAACAACAGCAGCAGTTGAAAACTGAACTTCGAAAGATCATTTCACAAGTATTTGAAGACTGGCCATAAAGAGCTGTGGTGCCAGCCCAGCTTGTCCTCCATACGGCAGCAGCCTGCATAAATTTGTCCTGGCCCCACAAAACCAGTCCCAGGGACGCCTGCTTGGAACAGACGGCATTAACGATTTATTTGATGTGGCAGCGTAAGACACACAGTATGAACTTGGAGATAACCTTTGGCAGGGAACTCTGTCTCTCCATTCTTTCTGATAAAAATATAGTAACTGGTAGGCATTTGGGAAACAAGGAAGCTGGAGCATTTCAGGTGACTTGACCTGAATTTAATGGACTGCCAGCCACCAGCACTGAAGCAAAACCTCCAGAGATGTCAGTAGGAGATCTGTGCCTGGCACCACTGCGGGGTATGACCCGGTCAGCATCGCGCTGGATCCTGGTCTCAGCACAGGAATTCCTTTAGAGGCACGAGAGGTTACTCCAGGCTGACATCAGCATAAGATCAGCGTTTCTGTGTGCTGTGCATATTAGATGAGTGGTTATAGACACTCTTGAAAAAAAAAATGGCCTTGAAAATGTATTTATTTTTAACACTTTTTACTTCAAGCCAGAAGATACTGCTACAGCCAAATACTGAAGCTTCAGCTGTAGTTCTGCTTATTTTCATACAGATGAAAGGCAAAAGGATTCAAGAGAAAGACTTAAAGAGCAAAGGGTTTTTTCTCCTTTTTACATAATGTTATTGTGTGCTATATGTGTGTGTGGGAGCTCTGTATGTGTAAACATACACATGTATGTATATACATGTGCTTGTTTAAATAACATGTTTTCCTTTGCTGTCCCCAGCCAATTTCTGTGCTGCCTTTGTAAATTTGCTGTAATGGCTGATTCTTTTGGGTTCTTTGTGCTATCTTTGCTTATGCTGAAAAGCAGCCGAGACGTTAATTGGGATGACTGAACTGAGTGCATTTGCCTTTGGAATTGGACACTTTTCAGTGTGAAGAGAGGGTACCATAGGCTGACTCTTCTGTCTTTATCCTCAATCAAAACTCTATTAAATCAGACCTGTAGTTTGTAGCAAGGGACATTCTCTGTTGCATTGAAGTGCATGGGAAAAGCTGGAGACTCACAGTTTTTAAGGTTAATTAGATCCTGAAAGGGAAAATTAACTGAAGTTGTTTTTCCGATCTTTTTTCCTATTTTTTAAGAGCCTTTTTAATTAGCTTCATCTGTGTTGGTGTATTCATATACGCTTTTCCCTTTATAGGAAAAATACCATGTACTTTTGAGTTTATTAAAAACCTTTTTGATAGACAGATTCTACTAATTCTTATTTTAAACTAAAATGAACACAGTGCTGGTATATTGCATTAAAATTTATGCATCAGATCCTCTTATATGTTAATATGAGCCAGGCAGTTAATCTTTATTTATGTTTAACTGAGCACTAACATTATTCACTGCTTAGGCACTAAACGAGAATTGGATTTTCACTTGGCTACATCATGTTTGACAAATAAAGGAAGAAATCTTTTAAGGCATGACCATTAGAAAATTCTTTGGTGGAGGTGACGGTTTCAGCAGCAAAGTTGTTGGTTGTTTTTTTTTCAGGCTCCCATTATGTACCTGTGGTGGATCCTACTGTTGATTCAGAAAAGTAAATGATCTTATTTTCGTCTCTATTTGGAAGGTTGCCTTTGGCTGCATGAGAACACAGTTCTTGTGTCGATAAAGTTGCAATAGATAAGTGGCCTGCCCATGTGCCAGTAGGAAAATGACTTCTGTGCCCCTAAAGAAGGCTCTCAAAGCCCATCTCACGCTGCCAGCACAGCCTGTCCCCTCGCAGGAGACCAGGCAAGGTTTGAGGCGCTAGAAAAGTGTTTTCTGGAGTCAGTCTTATAACTTCTGTTGCAAATATCCCTAAACTTTCATTTTTGCATGGCTGAAAATAGAAGTACTTTTTTTATACTGACCCTTCTGTCAGTGTACATGAAGAATGGATTGTAATGCAGAGGGAGACATCATCTTGTTCTTTTACTCAATTTTAGTAGAATTGATTTTGCAGATGAGGAAAATTGCATTCGTAGTCCTCTTCCTCATTCCAGGTTTCCTTGTGTTCCATTCACTTCCAGCCCTTTCCCCCACAGCCCTTCAGCGAGTACCGTGTGTTCAGTTCTCTAAACCCTTCACAATAATCCAGGCATGAGGTGGCTTGAGCAAGTTCAAGAAAGGCACTGTAATTTCAGCAATCACATGGCTTTTCTCATTCTAATGAAGTTCCTTGCTCCATGTTAGATTAAAGCAGTTTTCTGTGACTCCCTTGCTGTTGCTGTACAACACATTTCAGTCATGAAAGAGCGATGTTCTCGGTGGATTGCAGGATTTTCTTCCTGATCCTTTTTTTTCCTGTTCCTATGATCTCTTTCTACTCATCTCAGCTCTAGGTTTTAGATCTGCTATACTGAATGTAAAATGCCTGGCAAGAGCAGGACTAAACAGAGACTGACAAGATAGACTTCTGATCAATCATGCTACTAAAAATCTCAGTCAAACTGGAAGAGGCACAGAGGAGGGACTGCAAAAGAAAATGAGATGAAGTCCATTTTAAGAGTCCAGTCTGGAGATCCCAGGATTATAAAAAATAATCAAATGCTGGAACTGGAAGCCAGGTCAGTGTAAAGCAGTGCTGAAACTATTTGTCCTGGTGTGCAGATGAGACGAGCTGATTTCTCCATGGTGTGTATGAGCTAGTGCATGCTGCACTTTGCTTTGTTTCTTGGAATAGGTTGAGGTTTTCAGCAGCATATGGCAGAAGGGCAGTCACAGGATCGTTCTCTCTCTTTTTCTACTCCTCTGGCTCTAAATGCATTGGGACCCAGTCTTCTGCCATGACCAAGCCCCATGTAATCTGTTAAGGACTCTTGAAGCCACAGAGCGGTGATGGGCAAAGGCAAGCAAGTGGAAGCTAAGAACACAGGTCTTTGTATTTTTCTTGATGTTCTAGTGCTCTATTTACATGATCACCTGTAGGTTTCAGACCTAATGACCTCTTTGAGATACTGAATGATACAGTCAGTCAGGCTTAGATTCAGAAATGATCTTGACCGCTCCCAGAGCTGGGAGTTTCATTTTTCCATTCTAGCCTATGCTTTGCAGGCACACATTTGGTGCGCCAAAGAGGCAGACTGAAAGGCTCTCCTAAGCATGTGAGACCTCAGTCCCCTGTACTGTGTTGTGATCAGTTTGGCTTTGCATCCTTAGAGTCAAATGCCAAGTAGCTATGAAGAGCTTGCAAACGGGGTCGATGCATGGTTCTGCTGCAGTGTTTCCTTCACACTCAGATATTTCACACCTGATGTCATCTGAGAGCTCTTCAGCACAGCCTCATTTGACACATCCCCAGGCATCCAGGAACATCTGGAAAGCTACTGATTTCAGCCAACTTACAGTGCCCTCTCAAATCTTGGCATTCTAGTTTTGGGGTTCTGTCATGTCAAAACAAAGAGGCATCAGTTAAAACAAACAGATACAGACTAACTGGAGGTACAAAGCAGTGAGGTAGGGGTGTTCACAATTAACTAGTTGCTTTTAATGGAAGCCAAGCCATGGATTCTACCTGTGGCTTTGAACCTCCCAGTCTTACTTGACAATTAATGCAGGACGACAGTTGGTATCAGTGCAGTGCCCAGGAACCTTGACTATGGCTCAGATGCCCCTTGCTATAGACAAGGGAAAACACATAATAAGATGGTTATTGTCCCAAGTGTAACTATCGAGTGAAACAGAAATTCCTTGAAGTCATCAATATCAGAACAACCTCCAAAGAGCACAAAAACAATCTCTTTGAAATATATCCTTGTTTTTGCTGAGGCTGGAAAACAAGTTGTTTGTGTTCCATACAAGGAAGTATCTGATAATGAGTCACTTTTATACAGAGAAAGTCAAGATGCTTTATGTAATTGTTCAGTGTCAGAAAAAAGCTATTTTAACAGAGCTTAGCAAGTTACGGATCTAAACCCATCCTTTTCTGGCATCTCTGGAAAGCGGTATATTACCTTGCTAACGGGCAAAATGCCATCCAAGCAGATGAGCTGAGGTAGGCAGCCAAAATACCATGGCCAAGTTCATCAAGTGTGTTTGCTGAGGTCAAAGCTTTCTGGAAGGCGGAGCAGCAGAGGTGCTGTGTCCTGAGCCTCTGAGGCTGCCACCCGCTAATTGGATGGAAAGCCTCGGCCTCGGCACCGATCGGAGTTAACGCCCGAGATCAAGAGTTAGCTCAATGAAGAGAAATTTGCAGCATGAGAGAAGTCATTGTGTAATTAAGTTACCGAAATACGGAATAAGCAGAGCATCGATATTATGTAGGTGTGCATAAGAGTGTAGTGAGGCGAGATCCTGAGGCACTCACTGAATCTGAACAGTTTGCTGTACAGTTTAAAGAAAATTAGGGTCCTAATTTCTGTTTGAAGTTATAGGCTATAAAGAGCAGAGGAGAGAAGGCTCCTGCAGCTAAATTGCATCCTTGCTAACTATTCCCAACATATTAAAATTCCTCCCTCAACTTCTCTAGAAAAGGTCCCATGTCCCTAGAACTTACTGCAGGACTTTCTGATTGCTGCGTGATCTTCTCAGCGATCCTGGGGGAATTAGCACATCACCATAAGAACATGTAAAGACTGTTCCTATACTGAGGCAAAACTGGCTCTGCCTGCCATCCTCTGTGATACAGAGGATGCTGGCTGTAACAAAATCAGAGAAATCTCTGCCACAGAGGTAGGAATGGGGAAGCACAGCGTTGGGGATGCTACTCTTCCCTGTTAAGCCTCAGCCTTGTCTTTCATCACCAGTGAAAATCTATTGTCCTACAGCTGAGTATCACTTCTCTCTTTCCTGAAGGCCTCCTTCACTCAATTAAGGGTGAGAACTTGTGAACCATGTAAGCTCATGAAACACACATGTTACAGTAGTTTTTAGATTTCATGCTAGTCAGCAAAGTTTTCCTAATTTTTTCTGGTTTTGTTTGTTTGATTGTTTTGTTTTGTTTTTCTAATTTTCCAATATTTTCTAATCTTCTTTACACTTTAGGGTATATGGCAGGTGAAAGCTTTTGAAGTAGAGTGCAATCTAACCTGGAAACATGGGGGAGCTTTATTTAAAGCAGGTGTATACACACACACACCTCCTACACATCCAACCTCCTTTTTACCCATACGACAAGAAACACCTTCCCAAAATTTGCAGCCAATGCTTCCTGTTTATGTGTATTACACATCCAAGGCATCAAACTGTCATCAGGAGGATACAGGTGCTTGGTACGGAACCATTACGAACCCCTTGGGACGGCTCTGTGAGCCGAGCTGTGTTTTGGTGGTGTGTTTCACAGGTGTACCAGGCGTGCCAAGTTTAGCAAAACCACGACTTGAGCCCTCTGCGTAGTGCTCATTAGCAGCAGGCTCAGCCTTCGGTGCTGCACGGTGCATACTAACAACTTGTTTTCATCGTTCCAGGGCATGGGAACTGCCTCCGTGCATGCCGTCGTACTCAGCCATTCCTCACATGGCCTTTGGAGCCTGCACCGCAGCAGCTTCGCCTGGCGTGCTGGCTGCCAGCGCCTGGGGCTCTGGGGCAGCCCTCCAGGGACCTGCAGAGGGTTTGGTAGGTTACAGGTGATTGCATTTACAAGGGAAAGAAAAGGGAATTATCGCTTGTTCAGAAGACTGCGTACAAGACTGGTGATAAGTAAGATTTTGCTTGTTTGTTTGTTTGTTTGTTTTTCTTAGTGTGCAGACATATTTTTTATAACTTCTCTTTTGCCTGGAGGTGAGACAGGCTGACCACTTCACTGGCAATACGATGCTATGGGGCTGGCAGCCTTCCTTTTTCATAGGCCCGCACTAAATGCAGGGCAAACAGGCAAGGGAAAGAAAAAAAATCATTTAATAGGGAGAAAGTTGTAGCATTCTGTTTTCCCTTCCCCCATGTTCTGCCTGCTCTTTTCCTCAGGTCTTTTGCCCTAGTACAAATGCGGGTAAAACCCTCTGAGTCTCAACTAGCAAAACCAAGAGAGCCGCGGGCTCAGTCGGTACGTATCGGTTCTAATTTCTCTTTTATCTCTCCTTGTAATACAGACAAGTCTGCCATGTTTTCTGCTCCATTCCTTGGGTCAAGAACACACTGGTTAATAGCCAATTATTTCATACCCTAAGGAAGTTTTGGGAAAGAAGTTTCTGGGAAGAGTCATCTTGTTTCAGGAAATGAGACTAATATTCAGTAGGTGAGATGTTTCCCTTTGCTCTCCTTCTCCATACTGTCCCATCCCAGCATGAGGCTGAATTTATTGTTGTAATAGAATGTAGAGTGTAATAGTTTCTCTGAGTGTTGTGGTTTTTTTTGCTTCTTCACAAAAAGTGAAGGTTTAGTCAGGGCATCATGGCAAAATGCCAGTTAGGTAATTAAATTCTGCTTACTGAAAATTCCCCTTTTAAAATCTGTCTCAGGATACGATCTGCTTTTCCTGTGAGCACTTTGAAAGGACTGATTCATTTTAACTTCACAGCTATCCGAATTCTGAGGTCTGCTGAAATCAGTTCTTCCTGAGGTAGCTAAAGTTACTACTTTGCGTGCTTAATTGTTGTTGTTGTCTGAATTCCTGTTTAGATACAATTCAGGTAGACTCAACCTGTTCACCAAATAGGTCATATTCTGCTGACTAGGAGGAGTAAACAAAATTATTTGCGTGTGGAAAGCAAGCACTCTGCAAAACTTTATTAATGTGTAGAGTAGACCATGAATAAACTCAATTTGTGCATTGAGGGCCATTTTGCATGTGTGAAAACACAATCATGAAAACAAAAACCAGGCTGAAAGATAATCTGAGGTGTACAGTCTGGAAAAGCAATCCAGAACAGATGATCCACGGTATAAATTACTGTGATTTATTTTTTTAATTTACTCGTGCTGCTTTAATTTATTATTGTTTATTCATTTGATAGATTGCATTTAATTTCAGTATGAGAGCTTTAGGATGAGCATCTGATGCTAATGGTTGGAATTTATTCCTGGGCAGGAAGCCAACGTGCCACAGCTATGTTCCACTTATGCCCTTCAAGCTGTATTTAAGTGGCCTTCTGCTGCCCTCGGGGTATGTTTTACACAGGAAGCTTAAAACCTAATGCAGGCCTGCAGCTCACTCACTGGAGCGAGGGAAAGACGGCTTTCCCTCTCTGCTCTTCTCCTCAGCAAGAAAATCAAATAATTGGATTACTGGCCCTTCAGTTGTGCTCACCACAAACGGTTCAAAATCCTGTTGTATTGGACCTCTGAGATGAAACATAAATTGATAAAGAAAATAAATGTATTGAATTGGGCTAAAATGTCAATGGTTTGCTACTGCCTGATTAAGTGGTATGGCTATGGCTGGTCTTCTGAACAGCAAAATATGTGTAAGACATTTGCTGCTAGACTGGCCACGTGAAAAAAACCAAACAACAATATAACAAGGCCTACCCACAGGAGCCTGCAAGAGACATAAATTAATGCAGGTTTTCCTTCCTTGCTTATTTTTATCTCTGGAATAGAAAAATCAAAGCAAACCAATGAATGTATTGCAGGGTTAAAATTAAAATTACCCAAGGATCTATGCAGCATATGAAATACTGGAACTGATAAAATAGAACCTGACTGATTTGTTCTACTTATACCTCCATATGCATTGACTTGAACTTTGAATTTCCTACTCTCTGTCATTTTTTTTTAACTGCTCATGTTTTATGTATTTATTTAGAGCTAAATTCTGTTTGTTACATCGTGTTTTTAAGACATTATGCCAGCTAAGACTGGGAGAAGCATCCTAACAGATTTTAGACGACGTCAGTATTGTCATCATTCTGCATATTCACACATGCATATCGTGATCCAAAATATTTTGAGGCAAATCATTCAGTTGTGCAAAATAAACAGGACCATGTGCAAGTGTAGCCGAGGTAAATACCTATACTTCACACAGTGGAGAAAACTTATTTTACAGCCAAGGATTTGATTCTTATATTTTATGTTAGACTGGTTTCTCTGCATGTTTCTTGTTAATATTGTTATCTTACAGTCCTTTTTTATATATGTGTCTACAGAGCTATTGATATGAGGCTATCGTAATGATTGGGTGTGCGTTTATTTCACTCCACAGTTTAGATGAATCCGGCAGAGGGCTGTAACCTTAGATGATGGAAGTTGGTGGCTTCTGTGTTCGCGTGAATTTGTTCTGGCCAAATATCTGAGTAGAAATTCTAATGACTTGGGTTTGGAATACAGCTGCCAAAACTGACTGATAAAACACACATTAAATTAGAAGCTGAGCTATATTTCCGTAGCTTGTTGAGATACCACATATTTGTCGTAATAAGATAATAAATGCATAATGGATGTGACACGTACCCACCTGAACATTTTTGAGTTAAAAGACAGACTGGTAGACAACGCATTCCATTAGTTCTCTCTTTTACAACTAATAAACTTTCAGTTCATTCAATTATTACATGCCATTCCTCATCTCACAAATAGAACCCATAATTCAGTTTTTCCCAGAGCTGCACATTCTTTAAGTCTTCGAACTAAATTACCAGAGCACATTTTGTCAATAAAGCTTCTGTTTGGTGGGGGAAGAAGGGGGCAGTTAAGTAAAGTAATATGAAATGCAAGCCATTTTTTGTGTCAGAGGTCATTTATTTGCTTCAATATTTCTTTTATTCTATTTATACATTCACTCAATGATGATTATTATGGAAAGCCTGTGGTTAATCACTGCATTACATTTAAAATGTTTTACATTTTGTTGCAGACTCTTAACACTTGTGAATCTGAAGAGTTATCTTGAACAGTAAACTGTCCTTTTGCAGTGAATCCCTGACAATCTATTAGTTCAGCTGTGCATTTACTGAAAGATAAAGGCTTTCTTCTGTGAGCAGTGGGGAAGCCACAGAGGGAAACAAAAATCATCCATATTCTGCAGTCCTCAACTAAGACTTCTCACTTCCTGAGCCGGAATTGCCCAGCGCAGAGGCAGGCAGCCAGTGAAACCTTCTGCATGGGAAGTTATATGGGACTAATTTGTGTCCTATACCAAGTTTCCAACACTGCTTTTCTCACCAGGGCTTGAAGTCGGATTACTGTGCTCTGTGTCGAGTATAATATATACTATCTATTTGTAAAAAATACAACCTAGTGATAAAATGCTTGCCTAGGGAGTGAGATAGAGTGGTCCAGGCTCTTTGCAGCTTGCTGTGATTTAAAACCACTTCTGCTGTCCAGGAAAACAGGCAATTGTGATGGGAAGAAAAAAAAAAAAGGCAGTCTACCCTTTGCTCTCCCAGCCCTGGCATTTGGGTGGAGGAGGTGGAGGGGGAGCCTTTACGGGCTCAGGTGAAGGTCCCAGTGGGTTGTAACTAACCTCCCCCTTGAGATAGCAATCTGCGAGGAGGGAGGAAGAGCTGGGAGGGGGAGCAGGGCAAAGGGGCCACGCTGCAGTGTTTAGCTCTGTTTTAGGGTTATGGGAGGGGTAGAACCCAGAAAACATTTCAGTGCCTTTGTGGAGGAATTGCTGTGAAGCTGGGGGGGGGCGCTCGGAGCCTGTTTTCTTCCCTTGTCTCCCCCTCTACTGATTAAAGCCTGCCTGCTTTTTTCCTTTCAGTGGAAATGAGTAGCCATGAGCAGTCATAATCTTCACCAGAGGGAGAAGTAGTCGTTCCCTGCCCCAGACTGTCCTAGGAGGGTATATGGTTCAATTTGCTGTAAGCATGCTAGCAATTAGCATCACCTATATAGGGAAATAGGCACTAAATTAGTGTTAGTCTGAGTAAGGAGAGGAATGAAAAGGATTAGCACTGAACAGGAATATTCAAGCCTGGACACAGCCTGGGGGGCAGTGTGAATAACATTTTAACTGGTCCAAAACACTATCACATTGCATTACAGCACTTTAAATCAGCTAATACTTTTTAAATTTGTAGTTAACAAATACACAGGTGATTGCTGTCAAATGAAGAAATAATGGTGTAATTGGAATGCACTTTTTAAAAAATGAAGAGTTATAAAGTGATGCTACAACAACGATATAATGGGATCACTGTTCGTGACAAGTACTGACTGTGAATTATAAATGAGAGAACAATGGAAAATACAGGGCTTTTTTAAAAAAACAGAAAATGTAACAAATGAAAGAGGAGCAAACAAAAAGCTTCTATTTGATTCTTTTCAGAGATCATTTGGAGCAGCTCTCATGCAGAACAACCTGTCTTTGATGAAGATGCAGTTAGGGTATGGTCGGTCTCTGCAAAAGTCCTTGGCAGCATATGCATCTGTTGCATCTTGGGTTTATCTTCATCCAGACTTAAAACCCCACTTAGAATATATCCTGACTTCACGGTAGGGGAATCATGCTAGCCTATGTTATTACCTTAAGCCACCCCCTGAAATGATGGTTCTTTAGAACATCATAGAAGTGATTTGATCATGCTTTTGTCTTATCAAAGCATTTATAAAATCAGGTGTATCTAGGTAGCTAGATAGTGAAATCTTCAGTATTCTAATCGAGTTTTTTAATCTACTGTCACTCTTTACGGTGACTGTAGCCTATGTGATTTGATGAGCCATTTATAACTTTAGTACATAATTAATATATAAAAATTATCGGTCAGCTGAAAACACTGGAAATGTTCACAAGAATCAGGAAAGCAGACTGGGAGCTGTGGGCCTTCTGGCCACAGAAATTAGTAACAGCTGGCAGCTGGTGTCTAGCCTCCAAACTTGTAGCAAAGAGTGACTTCATTTACATGAGCTGAAACTGAGAGGCCCTTACACTGAATTTATCCAGTACTTTTGAGCTCTTGCTTTATGTCAAAAGGAAAAAAAAAATTAAAAATAGCTATTATCTTTAAGCACGTTGCTTTTTTACCAGGGAATGTTTTAATGAGAAAGTTTAACTCATCAATGTTATGTTTTCTACTAATTAGGTGAAAGTGTTTTTTTTCTTCTGCAAGCAGTTTCTGTTATCTGGCACTCCTGAAGTGGTGGGTGGCATTCATGAATACTGCTATCTGGCTTTAGTCTTTAAAAGAAATAATCCAAGAAATTATTGACTCCTATAGCATTTCTATTCTGTGGGCACAGTTAAAATAGACACTTAAGAGCTGCATTGTAGAGTTGAACTAGATATGCTCAGCCATTCTGCTATAATGTGTGCTGTTTCAGTAGCAAGACAATTTATGATCCAAATCATACATTTGACAACATAAGTGAGTGGTCTGGGTCACATCTAGTAACATAAGCATGTATTCTTGCTCAGCATTTTATAAAACAGAAACCCAAAACACACAACAAAAAACCCCAAACCAAAGCCAAACCAAAAAACCAAACCACAACAAAGCTAGTTAAAGAGATCAGCATTCATTCCTGCCATGCTGGCTATTTTCACACGCTGGCTGTTTCTAATTTACAGGCTTATCATGATGAGCTGATATGGTAGTCACTTTTTTTCCCCTGTTGAGTGAATAAATCACAAATCCTGGAGCAGTGCTCAGTGTGCTGTAATTTTTGGCCATAAGATCTATGAGATATGTTTAAGCTGAATGATCCACTACTTGGACGAGTGATGGCTTCTTTTATAGCCCTCTTGTTCTTGTAGACAGAAAACCATTGATACAGACTATGAAGGCAAGGGCATGTGCACCATATTATGGTCTTTTCCTGAGTCTTGCACATCCTTCTGTTAGTGCTGTGGGACTTCTCACACCTCACACATTCAGGACCCACTAGTCCTGTCATTAGTAGTGGTATTTTTTTCTCCAGTCTGCATTTTGAATAATATCTGGTAATGTTTGTGGCTCTCTTAAAAGCAAATACAAATACGTATTGCATACTCAAACTGATTTTAAAGATATTCTTGTTCCTCCTAATATTTCTTTCTCTATTTCCCCAGAAAATGTTTTTCTCCTAGACAGACACTATACTTCTTACCTCCTATTTACTCAGTCACCTTGTAAATGTAGAGCATGACTGTACAGAGAAAGCACAGCTTTTTCACTGACTCAATGACTTTGACAATTGCACTTACTGTAATTTTTCTTCTCTCCTGTCCATCTTAGAAGATCCAGCAATATTGTTCTATCCATTATGTGACCTTCTTACTTGACATTCCTTTGTCTTTGCTCTAAAGTCAGGCATGAAGAACTGAACAAGGCTGGGATCTGTGAGAAATGAGAGGCCAGGACTGTTCTGCATAAAGGGGATGTGTCTGGGAAGTTCTGGTCTGTAACACTGCATTAAAGACAATCGCATTGCAGGTCTGTCTAAATGCTAAAGAATAACACACATGCTCGAGATGTCTTCATATGTAAAATTATATTTTATTCATAAAAACAAGGTGATATGTAACTTTTTTTCTTATACTCATGCTGGGTATTATGGCTGAAACACAATCCCCCTTCAGTGCCACCAACCCCCACTGCAGACTTTACGAGGTTTCTACTAGTGAGCAGTATGCTTTATAATTTTGTGTGACAAACTGTTTTCGTGTATTTAAATATAATGTCTGCCTAGGTAGTGATTTTATTTTCCTGTTTAATTTATTCTCCAGATTCTCTGGCCTTCAGTCAATGCACTGGTTGATTAAATTATTATCCCAATAATGAGATTTGACGCAATCTATGCCAGTTACCTGTGTGACCTGCTAAGTAGGTTAATTGGCAACCCTGAATAATTATCAGCCACCTCATCTTGCTGACTGAGAGTCTGACAATACATGAAACATAAAGATGCTGAAAAAGACACACAGTTTTCCATTTCAACTTCTGAATTGTTTCAAAGAAACCTTTTAACTAATAGCTTATTAATAAAATGTAGCAATTAAAAAATATCTTGTGGACTTCTTGGTCATCTAAAAATACAGATGTTTTTTTTTCTTCTGCATCATTGTGGCTTCCTAGGAGAAAAAGAAGTCTGTGGTGTATTAGATAAACAGGCCCCTCTATTCTACAAATTGCTTGTATAAGTGAATTGTTGCATCCTCAGAGAGCAAGCACAGAAGCGAGGGGAATTGAAGAAGTCCAAGTGATATTTGTGGTGACATTGCAAGAATAATGTTCTAACACTTTTCTGTGAAACCTGGAGAACCAGAAATTAACTTTATTGTTCAATGAAAGCTGTGATTATTCTATTCCCATTTCTCAGGAAACAGAGTTAAGGAAAATAAATATTATAGTACCTGGTGACACTGACATCTATTGTATATCTATCTATCTTTCCTACCTTGTTCATTTCTGAAAAGCCAAAATGATATTTCTTTCTGCCCTAGAAAATAGAATACTGGAACTGAGAGAGGGAGCAGAATGGACTCCAAGGGATAAGAAGATGAGGAAAAAAAAAGTAAGATTTAAACTGGTGGTCTTTTCACAAGCTAATCAGCACAGGCACTGCTTACTGGACCGCACAAATAAGTATTAAGTGCATAGTAATTTTGGCCAAGTTAAATCTGATTACCATGATTACCTCTTACAGAATATTAACACAGTTGTCCAGGAACGAAAAGCTTGCAGAGTCCTGATGTCACATCCCCGCTGGCTGCCATCCGTGGGTCCTCTTCCATCAGCCTCTCTGTGTGCAAAAATACATTTCTAAGCACATGCCGTAACGGAAAGCAGAGTGTGCACTTTTCTGCGTTGAGATAAAGGGTTTTTCAAGTAAATAGCCAATCCAAAGCCATACGATCTTTCACTTAGTTGGCTTATGGGCTTTGGAGTGGGGCAGTATAATTCAAGAGAGGATCCTGGCAATGATGAAATCACTGAAACCTGAGCCTGAGCAAGTGAGCAGAGCTCAGATTTTGAGAGAGCAACCCACATGTTGAAACCAAACATATGCTCAAGTATTTTTCTGGATCATGGTCATACTGAACTATAATGAGCTTAACAGATTTACTCCCTTGAAAAATTTACCTTTCCCTTTCCTCCCACTCACACATAGATTTGCACCTCAACCAATTATTTATGTCTCTTTCTATTGCCTACATGCTACTTTTATGGAAAACTTTGTGTCTTGCTTAATATCTTCTAAGCATAACTTTATTTCCAATCTTGAGTTTCATTATGGTTCATCAGCAGGGCTTTTTTACCCCTCCCCAAAGGATGTACAAGTTCAATCAAAGCAAAATTGTGAAGGCTTATTTAAGGGAGCTATGCTGTCTTTTTCGGCTCCTTTATCTTGCTCCCCTCTCCATGAAAAGATGAAGAAGGTGCTGAAGATGCACATCATGTGAAACTACCGGCTACAAATGGCAAAAAGTAATATATTTCAGCTCTCTTCCTCTCGATTTTTTTTTTGCCGGTGTATGGTCCTGATGTCTCAAATTATAGGCATTTAGATGTCAGGTAGCAGGAAAGAAAAAAACCCCACAAAATCAAACCAAGAGGTAATATAGTAAAATAGCAAAGAACTGATGTCTTGGTGATAGTTAATAGGTCTTTTATTCCTTAAAAATAGCAGAGCTTTATAAAATTTTCATCATACCTGATAGAAAATTAAGGGCTGCTGATATTTTGCAATTCATTACTCATTGCTTGTTGATTACATAAGTGTTTTTGAATGAAGGAGCACTGTAAGGTCCTGTCAGAAGCTAAGCTGACATGACTTCTGCCTTTCCTTTTTGTTACTATAGTCAATAGCTCAGTTGTAAGGAATATAATTGCTCCTTGTGAGTGTATTAGACATTCTTTTGTGAGAGCTAGCTAAAATTTGACAGCAGAAAAGCATTTCTGGGAAAAAAAAAAAATGCAACCCAGTGTACCAGACAAATCAATAATAAGTGGACAGAGCTGAATCTGAGACTTTTGAGTTGGGTTAGAACTTAAATCAGGACAGTATTGGCTCTGTAAAGCCTTTATTTTTTAGGGGTAGCTATATCAGAATCAATATTGCCTTCTTACTTTATTTGAAATCTTCCATGTGTTTGTGCAAGAAAATCCGTTCTACAATTACATTTCTTTTCTTGAGCTAAGTCTTCTATTTGGTATGTGTGATCTGCATACTGAGCCTCTATGTAAATTAACAAAAGGTGGATTGAATGTGATATCTCTCACCAGTGTTCTCTACTAATGACATTTACGAAGGAAATGAAATATCTATGCAAATTCTTCAACGCATAAATTATGTACGACTCATATATGTATAAGTCCTCTACAAGCTGTTCACCATTAACTCTGAAATAATTTTTTCTACTTTCTGGAAAAAGGGTACAAGCATCAGCATGTGAAGGCCTAAACTGTGGGCATGAATGATCTAATGCTTTGCACTTCTGCAGTTTCCCATCTAACATCTTACTGTATCAAATGTATGCAATATTACATTATTTAAACATACCACACCTTTGTGGAAGGTAGATGCTGGCATACACATTTTGCAGATAAAGCTACAAGGGGCAAATGCAAACTTCACCTGTCTGTGCCCTAAGTTAAGCATGAACCTTGTGATCCTGCACTTGACTAAAACACTTGGGCTGATCCTGACTGTTAGGAAATCTCAGTGGGGCTTAATCGCTTAGGCATAGTTATATGGTTCCTGTTCAGTAATAGTTTATGTTGGCTATTTCACAGCACGCCTAGTGAAAGCTCCTCTCTTTGAGCAACTGCCTATATAGACTTGCTTTATATAAATTTGAAAATGAGACCTCTGTATCTTTGAACGTTTAGAGCGGAGATTATGCATTATTACCTTGCTGTAAAGCCATTCAAAAATCTGAACCCAGTCTCCAAAGTTCAGCTCTCGGGCACACCATCCCCAGGTCCCTGTCTTCTGCAGGTTTTAGAATGAAAAAGCATTGCTGGTATTTTGATTAACTGTTTTTGTAGAGCAAAACCACTTCATTTCAGTAACGTCTTGTCATGGTTTATACAGTTGCTCTATCACCCGATGCCTCCTCCCAATCTGGGGAGGGGGGTTGGGAACAGGAAAGGAGATTCGTGGGTTGAAATAGAAATATATTTTATATAATATCAACAACAACAACTAATATAAATAATTATTAAAATATAAAATACACAGAATTCTACTCAGCCAATATTGTGGTGGAATAGGTCTCAGGGGTAGGACAGTAAACAAGTCTCTCAAGATGTCAGCCATGGAAGAGGGAAGAAGAAACAAGGAGAAGGAAGGAAGAGGGCCATCCCCAGCAAACTCCCCAATTTACAGTGAATGTGACATTAATGGTATTGAATAAATCTGTTGGCCAGCTTAGGTCATCTGCCCTGGCTTTTCGCTCCTCCTAACTTCTGCACCTGGTTAACTCAAGGCTGCTTAAGACCTTGATCACTATGGCAGCCTGCATACCAGGCCCAGCCACTGTGTGTCTTATTGATGTTGTTTAAGCCCAGTGGGCAACTAAACATGAGGCCATTCAGTCACTTCCCTTCCCAACTCCCCTCCAGCGGTAAAATGAGGAGAAGAAAATATCACAGAGCTGATGAGCTGAGACAAAGGACAGGGAGGGTTTGCTCACCACTTGGTCACAGGAAAAAGACAGGCTCATCTTGGGGAGATAAACAAACAATTTAATTCATTACCAGTAGCATCAGAGTAGAATACTGAGAAATACAACCAGCTCTTAAAGTCAACACCTTCCTCCACCCCTCCCTTCTTCCCAGGCTTAGCTTTGTTCCCGGTCTTTTTACTTGCCCATCCCAGCGGTGAAGGGGCATGGGAATGGGGCTTGTGGCCAGTTCCTCCCATGTGGCTCTGTTGCTCCACCCTCTTCAGGGTAGGGAGGACTCCTCGTAGTCTTCCTCTGCTTCCACATGGTGTCCGTCCCACAGGGGACAGTCCTCCACAGACTTCTCCATGGGTCTGCCCATGGCTGCGGTTTCCTCACGAAATGCTCCGGTGTGGGCTTCCCTTCCTCACAGTGCAGTCCTTCCCACAGGCTGCTCCAGCCATGGAGTCACGGCCTTCTTTGGGCACAGCCACCTTTTCATGTGGCTCTCTGCTCCACCCTTGAATCTCCATGAGCTGCAGGCAGGGGTTAACCTGCCATCTTGCCATGGGTTTACAGGGGAACCTCTGCTCTGGAACAAAAACAAAAGGTATCCTTACAAGATCCACTAAAGTATTAATGAATCCTGGACATGTCTTCTCATCTAGCTCATTATGCTAGAAAAATGCACCTAGCAAAGGTAACATTTCCTACCTCTTAATGTCTCTGATTTCTGCTTGTGCTACCTTCCTGTCTGTCTTCCCTAACCTATCTCATAAGTACTCTGTGTGTGGTTTTTGTGAGATAATATCCAGGTATCATGTTTAATATCTTAGCAGGAAAGAAAAAACACAACACATTTACTCAGCAATTCCTTCTGAATAGTGCTTTGGCATTCTGATTTTCTACCACTTGATATGACCAAATTATTACCTCAGCAAAACTGGTATCCTGCAGTGCCAGCACACAGCTGAAGTGATAATAATAGTTTGTTTTACACATACATACGCACATCCTCCAAATAACGTCCCTAAGAATAGAGGTTAGAAAATCTATTTGATAACATGAGTGTGAAAGGGGTTTTTTTGTTCAGTCAATATACCCGTACTGTTTGATGCCTGATATTGATTGCTTCTGCAGGACATAATGTATAGCTAAGTGTATAAAATAAGTGTATTAAATACCAGCCTTGCATTTCCAAGGAAATAAAAGTTCTGAATTAATAGATGTGTTTTCCATTATTTTTTGGTACATTTTAATGGCTCAGAGTTAACAACAAAATTCTTCCTGAGTTAGAAGAAATAAATTCACTCTTCTGGGTAAAGCATTCCCTATAGAACTGGTGAAATTCCAGCTTTCAATTTGTGTGTTGTAAAGTATGGTTCACTGCAGCATGATAAAATGTTTAACAAATGATAGGTAGAGTGGACGAATGCCTGAGGGACTGGAGACTACCCTCAACAATGTGTGCTTGTAATTATGGTTTAGGTAAGTTATAAAGGTAGAATAAAATTAAGTAGTTTATAGATATATAATAATGAAGTTCAATAATGAAGCATTTATTGTAGGTAGAGGAGATCAGAATGTAACGACCACAACTTTTCCTGATGGATTCCTCTGTAAACATTTCCAAGGGTATGTCATCTCCTGGGATGTTTCCACCAGGATATTGAAAAAGTGCAGAAACACTGTTCATAGAGAAAAACTGCTTAGGCAATCACCT
>NW_010185915.1:0-17313 GCF_000695765.1 Mesitornis unicolor | reverse complement strand
TCCCTACAGCTTGCCCTCTAAGACAAAAATTTGCTTAAGGAGAAGTTCGATAAGAGGGCAGGTTTGGTGTCTGAGTCCTACAGAGCAAGGAGCTGAGCAGAAAGAGCTCCTCAGCTTCCCACAGCTTCCTCTGCTTCAAGCTGGGTACCAGTTATTGCCTATGTGTGGCCTCTGTGTTTTGTGGGGCCACTTTCAGGAGGCAGATCAATGGACTGGTCCCTGTTAAGAGCAACCAGTCAGAAAGATCAATTGACACACTGAAAGTAAGTAATTTCATAAAATAAAATAAATCAATTTGCACCATCAAAAGAACTATAAAAATCTGATGGGCAATCACACAGTTTGGGCTTGAAAACAAATAGACCTTAAGAGGTCTGATACTAAACAACCATTTCATTAAATGACAATAAGCAATTGCTCTCTCTTGTTTGCAGTTTAGGAATCCCTTTGATTCCTGAGAATAAAAAACAAGTCCGATAGCTAACGAGGTACCTTTTCCGTGTTTTATATCTACATAAACAATGTGGATTGAATAGGACACTGTCTAGCTTTATATAGCCATTGATAAAAGCAGAAAATAGCTGTAATCCTAATGAATACATTTTGACTTCAATCAATTTCTCCTTGTGAGGTCTGCATGACAGATGAAGATCAAATTATTGGTACATGTAACAACCTGAGAAGCAAACGGTCCCATTAAAATATTTTGCCAACGTTCATAAACCAATGCTTCCCAGAACTCCATCCCTGTCAAGTAAATAACTTTTTGTTTCCTATTAAATACAGAGAGTACAGGTTACTATGGTGATTGAGAGAGCACAGAATAAACTCTGATTCATCATAATTGCCACATGCTAGAGGAAAAAAGGTCCGTACATCCTCTTAGAGTTTCAAGCTGAATCTCTGAAAAATATTTTGAGAATATAAAATGATTTGATGATGTCCAAATAACAGTGGGTGAAGTATCACAAAAATGAAAGTGTTGCAGCAGTGTGCTCATTCAAAATGTTTCAGATCTGAAACTTTTTCACTCTCTTGATCACAAACCTTAGGGTTTTGTCCCTTTATTCTAATCTTTCTGTGCCCAGTTGTTTTCGATCCCATTTACTACGTATTTTATGTTTGAAAGGCTGAATTGTTGACTTTGGGTCGCCACTGAGCAGGGACTGCTTAATGCCAGAGTTTTGCAGGTTTCACTGTTTTGATTAGGAGGACACTTATGCTTTTACTTGCACTTATTTATACTCACTGTTGACTTTGCATTAGCGAGGCTTAAAAAAGTAACGAAGTAGCATTTACATCTGCTTTCTCAGTAGTCTATGCTTTTAAATATGTAATCAACACTCTAGTTTTTCAAACATATACAATGAATTTCACACCACAAAATTAAATGCAGTGTTATAGTTATTTCTAGTCATTCCCTGGGTTAGTTTCTAGTAAGGAAACACAACTTTGATTAATGTCACTTTATCACAGTACAAGTCAGACCTTCCTGTTGGTCATCACAGTGTTCTATAGAAGCAAGGAAGGCAGAACTAGAGCTAACGCAACTGGGTGGACCTAGGAAAGAGCCACTCGTTGCATGGCTTTAAATTGTATGCCATTTGCTTTTAAATATTTCAGCTTCTTTTAGACTCAGTACTACATCAGACCTGCAAAATACCCAGATGAATTAAAACAGAAAGATCACCTACTAGTTTGTATACTGACTTTCAGAACTCAGTTCTGCCAAGTCACCAAAATCTCTATTCATGGTCATTAAGACATGAAGACCAGCTTTGAGAAGTGTGTCTGTTTCTTACTACTATAGCTGCGCAGTCTAGTAAGTAATAGTATCTCTTCCTGCTACCCTTGATAGGTTTTTGAAAGGGATTATAACCTACTTTTTAACTGTAGGACTGCATAGGGGACTTAGTGATTAAAACAATTATGGTCCATTGCAAGATACTTCTAACGACTGCCCACTCTGGAGGTTTGGAGCCCCACACAGTTATTATCTAGCTGGTCCCTTTTTATCAGTTTTATCTCTAGTCGCAGGCATGCTCTCCCCAGACATTCATGGCAGTGAATTTAAGTCACACAATGTTCATGCAGTGTGAAAGTCTTCTATAATCTTTACAGTTCTAAAGGACATACCTGTGGGTTCACAAATATATGAAGCCTTTCATATGAAGAATAAAAGCAGGGGATTCAAAGGCTAGGAAAATTCAGAGCACACAGCTTTTATCATTTGATGATGTTACAGAGGGTGCATCCTTCCCAGCTGAGTCTTGCTTATCTGTAAATATTCAGGTTCTCAGCTGGGGCAGCTCCACTTTGAGACCTGTGAAAGAATTGCAGTCTCCCTGACATGGTGTCTCTTCCATGTATCTAAGGCAAGGGGAAGGAGAAAGAGAGATAAACAGAGGGAAGAGATAATACATTTCACAATTTGTATTATTGGCAGCCTTTCCTGAATTTCTTAAAGGCTACTAAACAATGTAAGAATAAAAGTGGGATTTTTTTTTCCTAGAAGACATGCTGCAATTCAAATAAAAATCAATTCAGCAAGGCCCTCTGATTCATGCCTTGGATCAGGCTTTATAATCTAGCTGTATAATCTGTGAAGCCAGTAATTCAGAAGGTAACAAGTATCCTTGTTATTCTGCACATGTCCATTACAACGTAGCTCCTATTTCATAACCTTTAACTAATTGGTGTCACTCTGGTGTCATTCTCTTAACCCATCACTTCTCCCTGCAATGGGTGCCTTTTGCCTTTAAAATGCCATATTCAATATAATCAGCATTTGCAGTCTTCTGGACAGAACATTTAAAATCAAAATAGTTGTAGCAAATATATATATATATATAGACATTAAAATGGAACTTATTCAATGAAAATCTATATGGATGAACAATTACTGCAGTACCAGCTCTTCTCTAACCCAAATGTCATTCTACGTTATGGTCTGGCTGATGTGACTGCATCGCAAGCGAGCCATAACCTCTAAAAGCACCAGCCATTTCAATTGACCCTTTATTAAAAAAAAGATACAATCCTATGAACTCCTCAAAACTTAGTTGTCCACAAGCAATTTTTAATAAAGGGCTCTGTATTTTATGTGTATGACTAATATCTGTGTATGACTAATAACTGGCAACAGTATAATCATTCCTACTAACTGTGCGTTTTGAATTGAAGAAACACGTGGATAATGGGGACCTGAAGAAGCGCTGAGACTGAATCTCCTCTTGTGGCTCACGAGCATCAGACTTTTATGGGATGAATATGTCCCCAGTTTGTGTAGATTCAAATGTCTGTGTAATGCTCGAACTGTGCTTCCCTAAGCACAATTCTGCATAAATATTTATGCATTCCTATTTTATCTGGCATGATCACGGAGAGCAAACATAACAAGAATATGAACATGCCCACAAACAACTCAGTTTTCATCTCAGAAAGCAATCTAGTAATTTTTCCCATGTTGCTCCAACATTTGTTGAAGTTCAGGCAATCGACAGTTGTCACTTGTACCAAACTGCAGACAGAATATGTACTTAAAACTCTGGATCAAATTTTAAATCCAGTTCTTAGTTTTGGTACTAAGTCTTGTTCTCTGTGAATCTGACCAAGAGATTTGTCCTTCCACTCTGAAAAAATACAAGATTTCCCACCTGAACAAGCAGCAGAGACTACACACATAAATGATGGGAAGGCAGTTGGGCACAACGCTAAGTCAGATGCAAGAGCCATTAACAAAAATCTGGATCACGCTATCTTCAGGGGCTGCTGTTATTAATTTTTGTTCTGAATTACGTTCTCCAGTATAAATTATATGGGAAGAAAACCATAAAGAGCACTCATAAAGAGCGTTTGATGAGGTAAGTCTGTGCTCTAGTGAGAGATTTCAGTAAGGGTGATTACCAGGGGTAAGCTTCAAAGCAAGGGCTGTGCAAACCGTTTCGGGTGAAGACTGACACTTTTTGGAAAGAACAAAAATCTGCCAGCTGCTGAGACACAAGCCCAAGGTGGGTTTGCTGTGAATGGAGATAAAGGTAGATCGATGGAAGTTTTTAAGCAGATCACCTCAGCCTTTGTAGCTTTCCATGTCAAAGCAGGCGCTGACATGGGTCCAGGATGAAAACGTTTCAACAGTGACTGGTACATCAGTTTAAAAGTGTACACCCAGATAACTCTGAGGATAAAACACAGATGCTGGTGCATCAGACCATGGGGTTTAGCTGCCCTACCCAGAAGGCTGGATGCATCCAGCACCACTCTTCCCTCGGGCGAGGATGAGAAGTACCCACCTCTTGCAGTCTAAGAGAGTGCTTCCTTCTTCTGCCACATCGCCAGCTTTTCTAGCCAGCCTCCTCCCTTTTCCTAGCTCGAAGATGACAGGCTGCTGTTCTGTCTGCACTGCACTGGCTCAGGAAAGTCTGTAGCACCAAGAAAAAAGGAATGGACTTTTGTTTCCCTGTTGCTTCCTTGATGCACTTGGAGCGGGTGTTATCCCAAAAGGCAACTGTGCTATCTGGCTGTGCGCTGGTGGGACATCAGGATCAGTTTGTGACGGCTGTTTCACTCATGGCAGTCTGTCGAGGAGACACATTTTTAATGTGAGTGGTAGGAATGCCTTTTTTTGCTCTGCTTCGTTTGGAAACTTTTCTCACACATGAATTTTATTCCTTATTTCCAACATGATCTCTTTCAATGAGCACTTGAACTTTTGAATGCAAAATCATGCTCCAAGTTATCGTTATGGCCTGAAGCAGGGGGTGTCACCTCAATCAGCGTTGGCAGTATCCCGAATATTTGCAGCTCAGGTATAACACCCCCCCCCAGTCATCACGCTTACATCTATCTTTCCTTTTGTCTTTGATCGTTCTGTACCAAATATGTTCTTAGGTAGCAAAGAAACATTTTTTTCCTTTCCTTTCACCTTTCGCAAGGTGCATGAGCCTCTCTTCATCAGGAACTCAGTAGATGCTGTCAAGCTTTTGTACTACATATGGGTACACGAGCCACCAGTTTCCTAGAAACCAAGAGACCTGAAGCACAGACAATTCAAGAACATCTGCCTGAGTCCACTCTTTTTTTTTGTATTAGCACCCACACATAAATATTATAATAAAGAGTCTTTCCTAGTATATGCAGTAGCTGAGATACGGCCACACAGCACACCTGCTCCTCTGCAGCCAGTTCACTTCTCTTTCCTGCCTTCCCCGCAGTGTATGGACCACAGCACGCACCAGAGGGGCATCTGCGTGGAGCAGCTGATGGGCTTTGAGCTCACTCCTTAGCAACTCCTTAGCGCTGCAGCAGAATGAACGCACTTAGGTCAGTTTTCTTTGGCGTGTCCTGCAGCCTAATTTTTGTGCCTTGCAGATTCATGGAGTATTTAGCCAAGCAAAGGAGGAAAGTATTCACTTTGAATTTTTTTTTTCAGAGCAACTCTCCTGACACCAAAATACCTGTAGTAAATTGGGTTGAAATACCTAAATACTTTGAAACTAGACCTTTCATCCCACTAGCATTAAAAAAAAATAAATAAAATTATCCTCTCTTCCCTTCTGACACACAAATAACTATTGTATTTCACACTGTCTTGATCAAGAATGAATGTTAATTCTCTAAAATGTAATTTAAATGCAATTAGAGAGAAATCCTATTAAAAATCCCATTAAAAATGACAGAAGATCCAGTTTTACATTGCCAGTTTTAGAATGGTTAAATAAAAAAATATATGCGAGTGTACCCAAAGAAATTACATTTTAGCAGTGGAACTAATAATATTTCTATTTAGTTTTTACATTAATTCACTAAGAATGAATTTCACCATGAGCAAAACATCCTGCAATCATGATGTTTTGTACTAAACTCAAATGAATACCTTTCTGTTACAATTGATGTTGATGCTGGAGGAAAAAAAAAAAGAAACAGCTTCTGGAGCAATCTGTCTATATGGAGAGCTGCATTTAATTAATTGGAGGCTCATTTATTGCTGAACTCCTATAACAGTTCTGATAGGATTATAGGGAACATTCCAATAAACACTCTATTGCTCTTGAAGCAGAAAATAATTAGCTTTCACTTTGCTTCATTTTAACCAAAATAAAGAAAAGCAGTCCTGGCAGAAGGAGCATCTGAATTACTTCTTCAAAACACCATTATATGCTTAGCAAAAACTGAAAAGAGGTGGGTGGGCTCAGAACTTGACACCTCCTCAAACTGTGCACGAACAGACTTTTGTGGTTGATTCATTGCAGCTTCTTAAGGAGACAATGAAAACAGGATGTCTAGAGCTCAGCTGCGTATGCTTACAAGACACTAAGCAGCTCCTGTATGGTCCTGAATGGGTGGACCTCATTGCTGGAGCCCCTGGGAACAGGGAAGCAGCCATTCCAACCATCTCTCCTGTCCTGACTGGCATGGACTGAGAGACATTGTCACTGTGTTCCCAAATTCCTTGGCAAATAACTTGTAAGTCACTGGTGAGGCCGCACCTCAAGAACTGTGTTCAGTTCTGGGCCCCTCACTATAAGAAGGATGTTGAGATTCTGGAGCGTGTTCAGAGAAGAGCCACAAGGATGGGGAGGGCTCTGGAGAACAAGCCTGATGAGGAGCGGCTGAGGGAACTGGGCTTGTTTAGCCTGAAGAAGAGAAGGCTGAGGGGAGACCTCATCACCACCTACAACTGCCTCAAGGGAGCTTGGAGAGAGGTGGGTGCTGGGCTCTTCTCCCAGGTGATGGGGGATAGAACAAGGGGAAACGGCACCAAGCTGTGCCAAGGGAGGTTCAGGTTAGAGCTAAGGAGGAAGTTCTTTACTGAGAGGGTCGTCAGAAGCTGGAACAGGCTGCCCAGGGAGGTGGTGGAGTCACCATCCCTGGATGTGTTTAAAGAGCGGGTAGATGAGGTACTTAGGGATATGGTTTAGGGGGGAGACAGGAACGGTTGGACGTGATGATCTCAGAGGTCTTTTCCAACCAAGCAATTCTATGATTCTGTGATTACTGAGCAGTACCTACAGAAGTGCCAGTTCTGTTGCATCCTGCCTGGGACTAAAGTGACTGAGGCTCAGACCAGTTCTGGCCTTGCTCTGCTTCTCTCTTAGGCAAAACAGTAGAATAATATCCAGGATTATTTTTAATGATGACTGGGCAGGAGATTACTCATTCACCAAAAATTCTATGGTTTGTGTAATATCAAGGAAAGTTATCTATACGGATATGTACATTTTATATTCCATTGCCACACATCTCATTTATTTATCCAGGTCCTGTAAGATAGAAAAAAAGCCTACATAAAAGTACAGATCCACACAAAATTAGAAAACAGTGAATGACTGTCTTTAATCAGAAAAATGTTAAGTTTTAGAATGGCTACTTATTTCTTTGCTAGTTTCTATATGTGTTCCATTTGGTAAGAAAGTAAAGAATTTCCAAAAAATGTCCTGTATGTATTTCCTAAGAGTAACTTTTCTTCAGTGCCTGTCTTGGTTTTATTACACATTATATTTCAGGACAGCTGGGTTGTGGCAGAGCAATTCCGCAGCCCCGTGCTGCATCAGCCTGGTGTGTGTCACACACCTGGCTGTAGCTCATCGCTGTGACGCTCTGACGCGGCCCTGCAGGATTTAGTGCCTCGAGGACCCTGTCAGAGAAGGGATATTTATGCCCAGAGGAGAGGGAAAGTTGTAGATGAGAAGTTTTTTAATGCATAGCTTTCACTCACAACCCCAATGCACTTGTATTTAATCTCCCTGGGTGGAAATGTTCCCATGAAGGCATCCTCTTTCACCTGAGGGCAAATGGATGTGTTATAACAATGCTGGAATTATTCTGAGCAGCCAGGAGGTCAGGAGGGAGATGCTCATTTCAGAAAGGGAAATACGATTATATGCCTCATTGGATAACCCCTCTGATTTCTTCACAGGACCTGTGGGAGGTCCCCTGATGCCAGGATCCTTCAGGGCCCTTGGTCTCAGTAATGTCACCCAGATGACAAGAAAACTTGGAAGCAACAATTGCTCCTTTGACCTGGGCATTCAGCCACACATTCAGGATTTTGCAAGGTGTTCTGCTTAGAAGAAATACGTGATGAAGGCCAGCGGCTCTTTGAAGCAGACCTATGACTTTTTTTCAGAGAACATAGACCCGTTTCCCTGAATGCCGGAGGAATCAAACAAGAAGCAGCAGCATCTTTGCTCACAGCTTCTGCCTCTATATATTGATTAGCCAGACTGAAAAGTCCTCTCACATGGTTTTTCTCTCTCTCCAGCTTTTGTCAAATCTCCACTACAGACAAGTAAAGTCTCGCTGTCTTATACACATAGAGGTACACAAGCACGTTATTTCCACAATAACAATATTCTGACCATTATGTGCATGCATGTGTTGCAGATTGACCGTTTACTTCAACTGGCAGGATTTTCTTCGAGGACATTCAGTTTCTTTCCACAGTTATTTTTATTTGCAAGCATCTAAATATTTAGCAGCATTTCTTTATGAAAAAAACTGGAAAAACCAGCTGAGTCATATCCCTCATGTTGAACCCCCTTATCTCTTTTGATTAGCAGAGTGTGAGATAATACATGATTTGTTTTGTTTTTAATGAAAAACTAATAAAATTCTGCACTGTCTTTGGTACAGCAATGAAGATACATTGCTACTTGATGCTTCACTGGATCACCAAAATAATTTTGAGGGCAAATCCATTTTTATTAATATAGAGGGGTTTCTTTGTACAGTATTTCTGTGCTATGCAATATTATCAATACGGTGCGCCTGGCTTCACAGGTTGAAGGAGCATATTTTCCATAGTTTTGTCTGGTGGTGTAGTATGGTTTTTGTTTCTAAATCTATGTTTGAAGGAAACACTAGAAAGAGGTGCTTCTGTTCATGGCAGGGCATGGGCAATTTTGTTTGAAACAAAGAGTATTTACACTTGCAGTTTCTGAACTGTTATACAGAAGTCTGACTCTGTTATACAGAAAGCCCCTCAATCTTACTTTCTAATTTACCTAAATTTTTATAGGCAGCTGTGGTAGAAATGGGTTGGGTTTGGTGAAGGAGAAACGACAGAAACATCTTTATATCACTGCTGCTCTCCTAACAGATTGTACCAGTCCTTGGGACAGCTACTTTTCCTCTAAGGAAAATACTGAAGGAAACTGTAACTTCTAATGGTAACTCATCTGCTTTCCCAGCTTTCTCCAAGGCAGTGGAGTTCTGGTGGGATCACAGGTCCAGGTTCACCTCCTGTGTAAATGAGATTTCAGCAGACGCTGTTTAAGTACAGCTCAGCATCCCCAGGTGTACTTTTCATCTAACATTAAATGGACAAGACAGAATTCCTATCTGAAGGAGGAAATGTTGACTTTTTGTTCAAGTGTTTAATCAAGGAGTATCTGATTTGGGAATAAATCTGCTAACTAGTCTCTTCACTTCATAAGCACTTCAACTAAATTTAATCACTCTGACTTCAGACTATCCTGAGTGCTCTTTGCATGATTGGTAGTGCAGAAGGAACTGATTTGCCATAGGTTGGTAGTTAAGATTTCGTTTTTCATCAAGAAAGCTCAACTTTTGCAGAGGCGTGCCTCTTCCCTCTACCCTGGGCATACTCAAAAGTAACCTGGCTTTAGTTTGTCCTAAGTGGTCTATTGGACCCTTATCTGATGAGATGTCAACAGAAACTGAGCACCATAATCAAGAGTTGGCTGTAAGTAGCTGCAGAAATCTTTACATGTGGCAAAGGCACTTGGCTGGAAATGCCACCCTCCATTTGTTTTCCAGTTCTCAATTTCCTCTGAAAACTCGGTGCAGATGTACTTAGTTTATAATGCAGATTGTGAAATTCATGACAATTCATGCATTCTGGATAAAAGAAACTCATGCATTAAAAAGGTCACACTAACCATTTTTAAGGTCTTTTCTCATCCTTCCCCACTCTAGGAATTTCCAGGCATCTCACCACAACTATAGGCCTGCAACTCTTCTTCCTCAGGCTGCCAAGCAGCTGACAAGGCCTGGACATGTCCAGTGCTCCTCTCAGAGGACTGATCTCTGTTTTGGTCCTTCCAGATTGGGGCAGTGCTCCCATGGCTCTACCCTTTCTTTTCCTCTGGACTTCCAGGGAAGGAGTTAGTGGTGACAGCCATTTCTTCTCTAGCTCATCCAAACATGGGAAACGCAGGAAGCCAGATGCCAGTTTTTCCATGTAATTTAGTACGTATGTGCAAGGAAGTTTTTCCTTTGTAGCATTACTGCTGGCAGAGTGGAAGAGTGAGGTAGGATTAGTATTCTTGGCCTGCACTTGAGTAAAGATGGAATAATTCTTCATAAAATATAAGGGATGGGATTTAGTGGATGGTTGAGGGTATATCTTAATTAATCTCTCTGCCAATTAAAAGATGGAAGTTCTAATTAAGATGACCCCAAAGCAATTATACAGACTTGTGTATTTACATTAATTAGACTACCAAAGCATTAAGAGTAAGATTATGACTTTGCAGAAGGCACAAAGTCCATTTTCAGTGTTGAAGTACCTGACTACCTAATTCATCACGAGGGAAGATGTCACAATATTTGCACCATTTCCACCACACTATTCATTTTGTCCTTCAGGAATTCAGCTCTAAAATACAATTAAGAGGAGGATGTTTGTGTTGAAGCGATGGGTCACAAACTTCTCCCTGATGATGAGGAGGATTGATGTAGAAATATTTATTTGTCACATGAAGTGGAAGCCCTCACCCAGGAGACAACTATTTCTTTTACTCCCACTTTAGTATTCACCAAACTAATGCCTAATCAAGTATGATATCACTACTGCTATTTAGCATATGCATTTGTGGTTTATTCTTTTTAGAGTAAATCTCATCTACTCATAAAACACTTAATTACCTTTGTCATTAAGCAGTGTTAACACCATAAACACTGTATAAAAAACCCTCATGGTTCATAGGCCATGATTCAGCAAGATATTTAAGCACATGCTCTCAGCAGAACAGTTAGAGTGATTCAAGAAAGGCAAATGCTTCAGGAGGTGGGCTCCCAAAGCAGGTAGTTTGCTGAACAAAGGTCTCAACAGCCCTCAATTGATGAAGCAAAGGTCCCAGTGGTCCCTGTTGACCATGGGTGATTTTGATCCCTTAAAGAACCACTGTCAAAAGTATTAACAAAAGGGGTTTTATTGAAATATGATGTTGGTAAAAGAGCAACTAAAGAAAGTTTGATGGCAAGGTTCACTGTATTACTGTACTGTACTGCACAGTCATTTGAACAGTGATTCAGAACTACCAAGGCAGAGTCAAAGTTACCAAGACACAAAGTTACCATAATACAAGGTTATAGACACTTAACAAAGATTTGCTGTTAGTGAAAGGTCTTCTTGCCTCGAGGACCAACCTTGAGAGGTGTCCCAGCTCAAGAGGAGATCACTGCCATGCAGCCAGGCCTCTTAGCAGGGAGAGCCCAAGGACAGCTCACTTAGGCTCATTTACGTATGGAATGAAGTGGTTGGCTTGCAGTGAAACTACATGTGATGGAAAAGGTATGGATGTGACTCCTTATACCCACAACTTTCTTTGATCCTTGGAAAAGCCGCTCACTATTCATGTGTCAGTCACAACTGATGTTCCAAGCTCACATGCATGGATGCTCACTGTGTCACTCTGCCTCTTAGTGGGATTTCAGAGAACTGACTGAAACTAAAGGAGCTCTTGGCCCAGTTACAGTTCAGGCTTTCACTTCCTTTGGAGCCTGTACCAGACTGCCACTAGTTTGGTTAAGGAGTCAAGTGCATCTATCGCAGTCCCAAAGTTCATTTACAAAAATAATCAGGACCAGGTATTTCCACATCAGTCTGAATAAGTCATTTAAAAAAGCTATTCTACTTTTTTGTGGATGAATTTTTCTAAACCGTCAAATATCTTGAGAACCTTTCAGTGTGTTTGGAGTTGGTGTTTACAATTGCTAACAACATTGTGTGATGCAGCGGAGGTGAACTGTATTCTTTTAAAATGTTTTTGCCTGTCAAATTTATATTTTACCTGCTATAAAGCTCTCAGTATTTTAGCAGAAGGACAGTCAAAACAATCTGTAACTGAATTACTGAGGGAATGAAAAAATATTGTGGATAATAGAATTATTTTTCTACAGAATCATCTGAGACAACATTATTTGACATTTAAACAATTTTAAAGAATATATTATTGCTCTCGAAAAAGAACAGGATGAAAATCAGAAAGCACTTGGAGCTGTGGATATGTCCACCAGCATTTTTGCACTCTGGAATGCCCAGCTGACATCCAGGGAGGAAGTGGGGAAGGAATTACATAGACATTTTTCCTCATAGAAGTGGAATCTACCTTAGCTGCAGGCTCCAGACAAATACCAATCTGCCTTTACTTCACACACCTCCTAAAGTCTCTGCTATTCAACTTTTCTTCCACAAAATTTCATCCGCCCATACAAAACCACATCCACTTACATCTTCCAGTCACTCTAAGCACTAATGTACATTCTCTTCACTGTTTATCCCATATCCTGACCTAAAAAGTTGGTTTGAAATAAGGTAAAACAGTAGAGATTGGAGCAGCCTTACTGATTACTGTCTATGGTTCTGAAAAACAGAATCTAAATCTGTACACATTTAAAATGTCAGTATTGGACTATGTTCAAAATATTATTAGACTATGGGTATTATAGCAGCAGAAGAGCAGGAGAGGATACTATTTTAGCTAGGGAATGGCTGGACGGCTATGGGCTGTAGTATTTCTTTTGGCCCAAGTAGCAGAATCAATATTTAATGTTTTTGAGATGGCTCCAGTTAAACATGAAAAAATGGTGCAACTGTTGCATTTGTTTGTCTTTTTGTTGTTTGGTTTAGGTTTTTTTTAATAAAAATGTACAAAATACCACCTCCTTGTGCATACAGAGAATCAACAGCAGCTGGGTTTTATGTTTACAGCTCCAAAATTTGTTCTGCTCTCACATTACCTAACAAGCCCACTTCTTTAATCTATTGTCACGGTCAAACTCAGGTGTTTCTCAGACTGAACAAGAACATCTGCTGCCTCACTCTTCCATGTCAGCTGCCTGTCATCTGTACAGACACATTTACACACATCCTTTCCCAAAACAGTACGATACACAGGAGAAATCCTGAAGCACAAAATACGGAAATTTTAGTGATATCCTACAGTTGCCTTTGTCTGCAGGAAGGGTCATGTATCTCCTATGAATGTCTTAAGTTAAAATTAAACCCGAACATTTTGAAAATTTTAATCCAACCTGTAAACATACAGAAAGCAAGAGAAGAAGGAGATTTTCCCTGCAAGCCAGTAAGCTGTTTACCAAAACCAAAGCCAGAATTAAATTTTCTTCTAAAGAGGTAGATTTCTTACTTAGTCTAGACAGTGGGAAAAAAAAATAACTGCTGGCAAAAAATGCTCAGTTACCTAATGGGAAATTTCACAAAGAGCTGGGGTTTGCTCCTCAAAAATATCACACACTCTATTCAAAGACACTTTATCAGGTTTCAAAGATAATTATTTAGGTTTTTTTAATTTTGCGCTTTCTTAAGTGACATGAACCTCTCCCCCCCCACCTCTCCTCCCATTTTAAAGTTCTGGTGGAACATTCGACTTCCTACCTTCTTTTCCTAAAGGTGATCCTTCCACTCTGAGCATCTGTGAGTAGTGCCAGAAAATCACCAGGGACAACCTATTTCCCAGTTGAATAGATCTAAACTCTCCAGGCAAGAAGATAATAGAAGTCATAGCCATGAAGTGACTGGGTTCCTCCTTGGGGGGGGGAGCAGAAATCCATCTTTACCTAAAGTTGAAGCAAAAATACAGCAAAATAGAGCACAATAAAATTGTACATATGTATGTGTATATATATCTTCTCATGAAACTTTTGCTCCTAATGATGAAGGGAATTGGGTCAGGGAGAGAGAGAGAGAAAAGTGGTTTTTACTGGATCATGCATTATTTGATTTGCTATGGTGATCTTCCAAGAAAGAAGTGGAAAATGAGATTTACAATAAATCACTATAGAAAAGAATATTGCCTTCATCCCATAGCCAATTTACTTACCCAAATTAATGCACAGACACCCTAATTTTATAATGGGGAACACCTCAACTCACATTGAAATCTAGTAAGCTTTACCCATGTTTTTTTCTTCACAATTTGGATACATAGACTGTCAAAGGCCTGATGAAAAAGTACACTGGAACACTGCATTCTGTACAGAAAACCATGCGGCTGTATAGCAAGAGTGCAAACTATATTCACCTAGATTTTCTTTCTAGTAAATTAATGCAACTCTTTGATTGAAATTGAGTTGTGTTGCAATATATCAGATGAGTGTGTCTAGGTATGGTAAAGAGGGCCAGGACTGGTAAGAGCCTCTGCAAGGACTGTTGCCCATGTGTAAGCATCCAGAGACAGGAGATTGAAAAGAAGTCAAGGGTCAGATGAAGCTATTGAGCTGCTATGGACATTGTAGTGAATAGAGCTACTTGCCCTAAACAGTAGTTCTTTGAACAATAATAAGGCAACCACATACCTGGTACTGCAGCCCCCCCCAGAAAGAATGAGTATTTTCAACAGGCAAAAAATACCCAAACTGACCTGTGTGCCCCACTCATAGTTAATCATCATAATGGGAACCACAGTGCACTTGTCGTTTTTCTTGAAGCTTGCAGCACATAAGTATTACTTATATCTTTGCTCTTTCATGTACCAGCTCTCAACCAACCACTCACCACTGAGATATTCCATTAGTGTCATGCTGGGAATGGAATACGTTTCTGGGTTTTATAACCAGAGCCTCATAGCTAGTCTTACTCTCAAGATTACAGTTCATCTCACAGTCAGAAGGAAAAGTGGATGTGATGCATTTCAGCCTTTCCTCTGCCTGTGCAGTTAAGCTAGCTGCTGGCTGGCATCCAGCTGCTTTGATCCCAGACGTGCAGTGGAATAGTCAATACAGTCAGACCAGGGTACAAATTGTGACTCACTCAGTGTTTATTCCCTGCTCCTTGCTTGCATAAGGAGTGAGTAACTTCACACCTGCTCATTAAATGGCTTCCTCTCTGTCATGGATACAAAGAAGGAATTATCCAACTCTGCTTCTATGACCTATCTGAGACGGTATATGTCCAATGGGCTCAGTGACAGCGTGACCGAGCAGCAGCCGAAGGAAAGGCGATTTCTCTTGCATAAACACCTCCTTGTTCTGCCAAATGGATTATAACAACACAATCCAAACTGAATATCAAGTGATCGAACAATTATTTTTTGAATGTTTACCTGTTCTCATTTGGGGGGGTGAAGATATTCTTTTCAAATACTGAATGCACAAAAGGGCAGGAGTGATAACTGTTTCATCTCTAAAGTGCTCTGCTTCCCTTTTAGAGCTCATCTGGCATTTTCAGAGACTAGTGAAGTGTAGGACTATTAATCTGATCAAAAGGGCGAGAGTCAAATGGGAATCTGGATTTCAGTCTTATTTGTTCATCCTTATATGTGGAAGATGTTGCATTTGTTATTCATTGCTCTGTGGTCAATCTTAGAGGAGAGTGATGATCTTACATCACTTGATTAATGCTCTGGTTGTTGAATGTTTACAGATCAGCATTTATCTCCATTCCCTTTGACCACTGAGTCACACAGCTTAAGGTTTTTGAACTTTGTACTTTCTCTTTTTTTCATTTTCAGTAGAATCTTCTTTCAGGAGTGGGGTATCTAAGTTCAAAAGGACCATGGAGAGCTGTGATTGACTGTCCAGAGAGTGGGGGGATGTAGCTGCTTTAGAGACAGGGAGAGCGGCAGGGCCATGGAGCTGTGATGTGATGTAGGCAGGAAAGCTGAACTGACTGCTACTAACAGGAAGGAAGGGAAGGGAGAAGGGACTAACGCTCACCAAACCACTTAGTAAATCTGTGCTGATGACCTGAGTAAGATCAGTAAAGAGCAATGTCTTTATCAACATTTTTCCTTTTTTAACATGCACCCATTTGCTCTTATTCACACCACAATATAACAGATTGCAGTGTCAGGACTGAATGGAAAAGCGGTGGCAATACAGGCTATCATTAGCTGCCATTGTTTCCAAATATGTATATATTCTGGTAAGCAACAGAGCAAGATACCCGCCCTCCGAAATGGGTTCCTGAAAAGAATTTGGTAATCCTTACTCATATCAGATAATGCTCTGCAATGAGCTTCACTGATTTTATGTGAGAGGAAGGTATTTAATATGGTTAATGTTAGCAGAATGATGCCCATAGTAAATCAGAAGGTAGTCTACTCTTATTAATAATGGGAAGTAAGGACATATCCAGAGCCTGTGTCAAGTTTATCTGGCCCATCACTGACAGACCTAGCAGTGAAGGTAAACCATGCTACAACACAGCAGTCCTTCCACATTACTGCAGAGAAGCTCCACTGAGACTTAGCTCCAATCCCCTTCACTTGACCTGTACATGCCTACCAAAGTGGGAATAAAAAGCTATACAGTCCAAAATGCAGCATTATACAGCCTTTTTGCATTACTGTAAGCTATTATACCGAATAAGAGCAAGGTTGAGTTGGGTCCAAATTGACTCAGAAAACATTGTCAAAAGATATTCCACACTAATAAGGACAGAGAAAGAAAAGAGGACTTTTTGTTAGTTCCCATTTATTTAATGATGATATAAACCCTGAGCTAGCTATTTTGTGCGTCAGAACATAATCGTGCATGACCAATTTTTGCTCTTGGAAGAATTTTACCTTGTGGCTACATTCTGCTTGAGATTATTTCAAGGAATACTTTTATCACCTACAGGCTTTTCAGTGGTTTGTTCACTTATTGAACAAGTAGGGGAAAAGAGGCAAGAGACTTTGTTAACATATAAAGTAACCTTCCAAGAAAGTCAAGATTCATACACAACATTTAAAGGTTGTGAAGGCCTTTTCAGTGAGTATGATGGCATCCCCTGCTTCCCAGTAACCTGCTGAAGAGCTTTCCAACTCCTGAAAGATATTCTGTCTCACAGACACTTCCCTCATTAGCTTTGAAATCAGCTCATGCAGTCAGGTGAGGATACAGCCTGCTGCCTTTTACATAGCCCAGAGAAATCAACCGGAATGTCCTAACCCATGTTAGAAGAACTATCAAATACAAAAGCATGAAAAGTCTAGACTTAAGCCAGTTCTTTGGGATCATCCTCAGCTCAAACAGACTAAGTTAAGAACCAACAGCCCTATTATTTAAGGTGGTTTATAGCAGTTTCTGCTGAACTAGTACTACCAGTTGGGGTTATTGGTTGAC
>NW_010185914.1:0-24541 GCF_000695765.1 Mesitornis unicolor | reverse complement strand
CTAACCCCCCCCCGCACCCCCAACCCCACTTTCTAGTCTATATAAGGCCACAGCTAAAAATAAAAATAACCACTGTTAACAATACTGCTCCAAAATTTAATCAAAGCAGCAGACTAAATAGTTACAGGCTTCCTCCTTCTTTACCCATCCTGTTTAATTGTTGGCTGCTATCAAGATTTGTAATCCCTTATCTCAGAAGTTGAAGGCAGTCTTTAGGTAAATTAGGATTACTCACACCAGTTAAGAGTTACAGGATTACTCTTCTTTTCTTGCCCATCTATCACCAGTGGTGGGTGAACTGCTGATTCACATCCTTTACATTCACTTTACAGTTGTAATTTTCCTTGACTTCCTGCAGAGAGATTGAACTCTTCATGTTCCACCATGCTTCTCCCTACTTTTATTTCCTGCTCCCCTTTTCTTGCCTGTTCTCTGATTTGCTTTTGTTCTCCCTTCACCTCCACTTTTCCCAATGCATGCAGCTACCTTCCTACCCAGCAGTACTGATTCTCTCTTTAAGACGATCTTGAGCTGTTTATATTAATGGTTTTATTCCATGATGGTTATAATGTGTCATTTGACAGACACCTCATTTTTTGGTGAAAGGTAGCATTCAACTGATAACAAAATGGCCTTAGACTTTGAACTTTGGAAAGATCTTGGAATGTATTTTCTTCTCACAGCTGGATTTCCTAGAGCTGTACAACAGATTTTGTATTTACAGTATTATTTTATAGAACATGTATGTGTGTGGATGCTCCCTCTCTGGAAGTGTTCAAGGCCAGGTTGGACAGGGCTTTAAGCAACCTGGTCTGGTGAGAGGTGTCCCTGCCCATGGCAGGGGACTTGGATCAGATGAGCTTTAAGGTCACTTCCAACCCAAACCATTCTATGATTCTGTGATACACAGATATTAGAGGAAGAGGTTAATAGTCCCAACTGCCTAATAGATAATTCTAATGAATTAATCTCCTTCATTATCCAGGTTACGTGACTACAGCAAGCAACACCAGAACTAAGGTCTGTTTTTCTTTAGGCAGAGAGCCCCTGGCCAGATGGACAAGTCCCCGTCCGTCTTGACAAAAGAGGAGCTGGCAGTGCCACCACAGAAGGGTCGCAGTGTTCAGATATCAACTGCACATAAACAACCATAGCTTGTTTTCAGGCTTCATCATCTGCGTAGAAAGAAGACGTCACTCCTTGTGATAAGCAAGAGATGTCTGAAGCATCTATTGTATATAGGGTCTGTTTTTCCAACTAGCAAGTTAAAAGATCATTGTGCTTAAAATTTAAATTAAATTTTATTAGGAAGCATAAAATTGCTTCTTGAGAGGCAGATCAGTATGATGGCCTTCCAGATTCGCAGCATCTGCCAAGTGAGGAGTCTTGCAAAAGCCTGCCTTAATTTCCCATCTGCAACAAGTAATAAATAGAATACCAGGCTTGAAGCAGTCTTCAGGCAGGAATACCACGGGAGAAATGCAGAGCTCTTTCTAAATTAGGTTCATTTTAAATTTACTGTCTTTTGGGAGGATTTTCTGCAGATGTCAGATTTACAACTCAGAGAGGCGAGCCTGACCAGCAGAATTCAGTTTATACAGAGGTTGGTCAATATTTTATTGCAAGACTTTCTAACCTCCCTCATTAAAAAACACTTTTAAGGAGTCGTCATTAACTTCTCTTCTCCACATTCCACTAATTAAAGCTGCAGTTGGTCAATATTTGCCTTTAGGAAGCTCAGTCTGCCCCACTGCATCCTGTCCATCTGTGTGAGCTGACTGGAACGCAGAGGACCTCAGAAAGAGTCTTCTGAGTGGCTTCCAACCAGTTCTGCCAACACAAATTGTAAGCTTTTGTGTGTGTATATGCACATATATATACACACACATACACATATATGTATATTAGATGTTATTCTTAGATGCGTAATTATGGGTGGTTTGTATATTATGCTGCAGACATTTTTAGTAATATTTGTGATACTTGGTAATACTCTGGACATGGTTTCTCTGTGGATCGAAGACTGCATGTTGGAGCGGGTCCATAGGAGGGCCACAAAGATGTTCAGGGGCTGGAGCACCTCCCCTCTGAGGACCGGTTGAGAGAGTTGGGGCTGTTCAACCTGGAGAAGAGAAGGCTCTGGGGCGACCTTATTGTGGCCTTCCAGTTCCTGAAGGGGTCCTGCAGGAAAGCTGGGGAAGGAGTTTTTACAAGGGCAGGTAGCAATAGAAAGAGGGGGAATGGTTTTAAATTGGAAGAAGGTAGATTTAGACTAGAAATTAGGAAGAAATTCTTTACTGTGAGGGTGGTGAGACACTGGCACAGGTTGCCCAGGGAAGTTGTGGATGCCCCCGCTCTGAAAGTGTGCAAGGCCAGGTTGGACAGGGTTTTGGGCAACCTGGTCTGGTGGGAGGTGTCCCTGTCCATGGCAGGGAGGTTGGACTGGATGAGCTTTAAGGTCCCTTTCAGTCCAAACCATTCTGTGATTCTATGATTCTGTCTTTGTTCTGAAAGACATTTCCCCCCTCCCAAAATTATTTTTATTGCTATCGTAACTGTTTTTAAATTTGAGATATTATCTTTTGCTTAGGTGCCCAATAGTCATACAGTATTCTGGATTCTCCACAGCATATCTAAGCACATCTGTTGTATCTGGTTTGGGTGAATTCTTACCTAATTGATTAATATAATTTTATTTTTTTAATCATATAATTGATGTGTCTTTAATTTTTGCAAAGGAGCAGGCTCTGATAATCTTTTCACCAATTGTAATATGAACTAGGCATATGCCTTGTAAGTTTTTAGACTGCTTTACTTTCATAATATTAAAGCAATTATATTCCACTATGTACAAAAAGCCACAAGGGGAAAATCTAAGTAATTACCAAGTCTAATTATACACATTTGTGGCTCAGTATTGAAGTTTCTTAAAATAATTTTGTGATGTTACCCCAAACATGAATTTGTTGCTTCTGAAATTCAGCATTTATTTAAAGAAAAAAAAAAAAACAAAAAAAACCCAGCATTAAAATTGCACTGAAAAGAGCAAGAGACTATATGGCCAGTAGCTATTAATAGCTGCTAATGTTTGCAGATTTAGAGGTTATTAATTTCTTTTTTCTTTGAGTCCCATCCAGAACAGTTAATGCTGTTTGTTGTAAGCACGTCCTTGTGAGGATCTCTTTCTGTAATTGAGAGGTGCTTTGGTAAACAGTTTGTGGTATCATCTGTCCCTCTCCAAAGTGTTTCATGGTTCTGGTAAGAAGACAGAGCAGCTTGACGTTCCTGCTGCGGTCGCTGATGAAGGGAGCTTTACTCAAAACTGCAGTCACCCTGCAACGTCTTTGTGGCAAGAAAACCCAATTTGAGAGACTCTTGCCAATATCTTTAAATTCTCTCATATTTGAGATTTAATACTTATCATTTTCTAGCTACAGGAAAATTGTTCTGCAGAACTTGAAGCTATTCAGGTTGGGAAGTTCTGAGCCGTTTAATTTTAACACTGTAGGATTTAGTGTACAAGTGACAGAGAGATGCTTCTGTTTCATTTCTTGTCCATGGGAAACAGGCTCTTCAAACGTTTTCCAATTAGAACAATCAGCTCATCAAGGGAAACAAACCAGCATTGGGCTTGCATCCAGTTCCTCCTAAGGCATTTTGCATCAGAGAAGATTAGTTCTGTGGCATCATCTTAAGGTTGAGGATTCAGCAGGGAGTTGGAAGTACACGGGGCAGGGATGAAGCAGAAGAGGGGAAAGAAAAAGACCAGAACAGCAGTGATTAATTATGACTGCTCACAAAAGTAGAGAGGCGTATTTTTGGAGGTCAGTCTTCACCTCAAGTACACGATGCTGTCTTTTGTCAGACACCTCTGGCAGTGAAAAGCCGACCTACAGAAAAATGAGTCGGTGAGGCTGCAGTCTCATGTTGTGCTCTGGCTTCAGAAGCCGGCGCTGCTATCTGGGAACAAAGTGTAGTCATAACTCTGGGGAGAGCACTAATTCAGCACTGTCCCTCTTAGCGGGGATCTGCTTTCACTGAATGTTTTTCCTTTCAGAACATGAGTCACCTGCAAAGCAGGGTGAGCATCCCTCACGCTTTCTTCCCTTGCAGTGTGGAGGGTCAGATTTATATAGCGAGGGATGAATTACTCTTTTGGGTCAGTTCAGCCCAAACTAAGCTGTCATGGCAACAGTACAAAAGCTTAGCTAGCTTAGCCACAGGACAGCTACTAATAGGAGTACAATTTAGCTTCAGTAGATAATCTATAATATTTTAATTTAAAGTGGTTTTAAACTTTTTGATGATGTACTTGGTTTTCAAATTCAGGAGAGGAAATCAATTCTGTCTTCTCCTTCAACAGCATAGAATGTTTTCAGTGTTACCTAATGCTTGTGGTTCCTCTGTATTGAGATGCAGTACTTTGATGCACTCTTCTAAGAGGCTAAACTGGGCTTGAACTCTTGCTCTACATTTGGTGTGCTGTTTTCAGTAAGCTCTGAACAAATCAATGCAATAGACAACTACAAATACAAAATAGCTCGAAGTGCCACCATTAGGTCTTTTTCATTAGGTCTATTTCTGAAGGTGACACCTGATAAAATTTAGCTACTGGTAGACCTGTATTAAACCTGTTACATACACCTCTAATCTCATATATCAAAGCAAAATTATTTAGGGTGGAATAGTGATAAACTTGTCTTTCACATTCCTCCTAGGATAGTAAAAGTGTAAAAATTACTTTCCTTTTTCTGATTATTTTTGTGGCCTATGCGAAATTAATTTGACATTCATCTCCATTTCCAGATAGGTATTCCCACTGTGTATGCTTTCTGCACCTCTTTTCAGATTCATATTTTGTTATTCTTTTTGAACTTACAAAATGATGTAAGAGTGGAAGAGGCAGTTGTTCCCCTAATGGATAATTCTGCTTGGAGTTAAAAAAAGGGGGGAAGAGGGGTGGGGGGAATACAAGCAGTGCTGGGAAAGCATAAACATACTCTTTATATTCTTCACTAGGGAATATTTTGGCATTGTATCCCAGAGCCAGTTTGCTGTCCATTTTTCTGACATTAACTTATTACAGTTTAAATGACAGCTATTTAACAAAGTTTCAACCGGGTGTCCTCTATGCTTTGAAATATCTAGGGAAATAGTTACCTAATGATATGGGGCATCATCAAAATCCTTGTTTTACCTGGTTTAGATTTATAATTGAGATGATTTATAGAAGAATCCACAGTGAAACTTAACCTGACCTGAAAGTTAATTAGATTACCATGGGTATTATGTCCTATTCTCAGTCTTTGCAAACAGCCAGGTTAAAAACCACACAGCTGGTAATCCTGTAATTAGTAATGTAAGAACTTTCATAAGTTGTTTCTTGTCTTTTCAGTCCACGGCAACTGTCTTCTAACCACTCTCACTTTGCCTTGTAATGTGTCCCAGAAATAGTGGTTGGAAGTGGCCTCTGGAAGTCATCTGGTCCATCCTCCCTCTAGAAGCAGGATGGCTGCCAAAGCAAGATCAGCCATGGCTTTGTCTGGTTGACTCTTGAAAACCTCAAAAGATGGAGATTTCCCATTCTGATTTACTGTGGTAGTTTGCAAGGTAACGTGAAACAAAACCTGTGAAATATCTTCAGAGTTTGACTCTTAATGTTTCTGAATCAGATTTTGGCAGCCGTTGCCTGGCAGAGAAGCTGCGTTCTATGAAAGATTATTGCAGTACGCTGTAAAGGTGGGGTTCACATCACCTAATTTTAGCTACATATGAATTAGGTACTTAGTTTGTTAACTGAGGAATCTCCCTCTATAATCGGTGTAAAGAAGTCCCTCCAAAAGACAACATCTCCCACTTGGGGATGGTTGGGATGACTCATTCCCAGGAAGAGCCTTTTCCCCACTGTTTTCAGGGAGGGTCCCATTTCCATTTGGTGTCAGACTTTCTTAGATGACTTTGGTCAAACGCGGGACATTCTGTCCCCACTGGAGCAATGCAGCATGGGGACTACACCCACAACTTTGTTCAAGTGGGAAATCATTGCAATTAGCAAATAGCGCAAAAAACCCCGTGAGGCAGAACATCGACTGACAACCATAGGTATCGGTGCCTTCTCCAGTGTTTCCCTCATGTTCTTCCTTCATTTTCTGTTTTGGGGGTTTTTGTTTATTTGGCTGTAATGATTTTGCCTTGGTCATCATGCTGCCGTATTTTTTTTCTGGTTGCAAAGGGGTAATGAATTGCTTTGTATTTATTTGGATTCTCATATTTTCCCAGGATTATCTTGGCTTGGAAGAGGGTGACTCAAAGATTTTTGTTGTTGCTGTTGGATTTTAATTTTCTTTTCTTGTGGATGTGAGTTATGCAAACACTTAGGGGAAGAAAGAGCATTGTGATGTGGCTGATAGAGGAAAAGTTTTGCAAGCAGCAGTTTATTGCTTAGGGTGCCTGTGGGGACTGCATGGTTATGCAAACCAGTGCCCCAAAGGGGAAACATCCTGTCATTCCTTGAGCAAAACACGAACAGCAGATAGAGGCACAGGCACGGGCAGCACTGCTTTAGAGCCAAAAGCTTCCTTAACTACAAACTTAAAAGCATATTGTTTTGATTCCCTCTCTTACTCTGCCAGCAGAGAGGTGGTAAAGTCGCTTCCTGATGGAACAACATAGGAAAGTATATATTTTGCTGCTCTTACTACCTTTGATCTTTTGTTGGTTCTTCAGGTTCACTTAAATTGCCTATACCAAGATAAAAAAGAATCTGACCTTTCTGAATTTAGTTCCTCTACTGCTGTTGCATGGAGGTTGCCTGAGAATGGATCTTTTTCTGTCTGGAGTCTGTAAAGTGGCTCACTGTGTGTTATGAGGCGTCTTGGGAGATTCTGTAACATTTTTCTCCTCCTTTAAGATTTAAGTCTGCCGATTTAGTCAGTGATGATGGCATTGAAAGAGGCTGTTAGTACACGTTTTCCTAAACATCAAGTTAAATAATCTGTTTTAAACTTTACCAAATACAGTATGTTTCCGAACAATTGTGCTAAAGTGCGTGTAGCCTTCTCTGATGGATGTGATGTTTGTACTTGCTGGGCCCAAGCTATCTGCATTCATACGCACCTTGGGAACAGTACGTAAGGTCGCTCTGATGCCTTGCAGGACCCTGAGGATGCTGTGCCTGTTGGACAGAGGAGGGCCTGGTGCTGGTGCATGTGTTTCGGATTGGCGTTCATGCTGGCCGGTGTGATCCTGGGTGGTGCCTACCTCTACAAATATTTTGCATTCCAGGTAAGTCAAATACATTTTGTTATGGAGGATTGTGTTTTTCTCCGTTACACTTATGTTTAGAAGAGGAGCAACAGGCTAAAGCAGATAGCCTTGCTGCTCCCATTTTTATCTTTCTAAACCTTCAGCTTTCCTAAAGGCAAAGCGTATGGCCTGCTCTAAAGTTACCTATTGGCAAAGGAGGGCATGAGTGAAGCTGGCAAATAAAAGGGAGCAACATTTTTTGAAACCTTACTTTGCAGAGAAAGTATTATATATCTAAATAGGACTTGGGTTTAGGAACTCCAGCGGTGCCCCAGATTTTCACCTGCTCTCTCTCCTGCTCTGCAGTGCTGAATACTGGAGGTACATTAACCCCTTGAAAGCCTCCTTGTTTGAACCCAGATTTCCTAGAGGCGTGAGGTACTGCTCAGGCACCAGAAAGGGACTGCTTGTCAAAGCAGTGCAGTGCCTCTCCTCCTTCCTAGCCTCCACAGAGATAAGAAAAACAGGCCCCGCAGGGGACTTGCAGAAGCACAGTCACCGTGGTTAAACATGCTCTGTCAAGTCTAATCCACACTGACAAGATTAGACCTCTGACAAAATGCATTTTCAGTCTTTAACAAATGGCACTGCTGTAGGAAGAGCCCTGTGATGCCAGGGGAGTGGAGCATTTACCTGAAACATGGGAGATCCGAGTTAAACTTCAGTTGTCTTCCTTGGGGGGAGTTGTCACTGAGCAGTGGTGGATGTGCTGGGCTGTTGCTCAAGCATTGCAAGCACATCCTCCCTCCTCTGGAAACTGCTGGGGTTGCAGGATCACAGGGTCAGAAAGTGAGAATATAAGCACAACGTGAATCCCTCTAGCCCCCTGGTTGGTGCACGTAATTATAAGGTAGAAATTCTGTGTTCTTGTCGCTGCTACCAGGATTATTTTTTTTAAAACCATTTTAGTAGCTGCTAATGTAGAAGGCAGAGTGATCAAACATGGGAAATTCTAGCTGAACTTGCAGTTCATAGCCTTGTTGGCTATCATGTTAACCCAATTTATAGGGGAGCAGTAGCGTTGCAAATGATACTTAATCCACCAAGATACACTGTGTGGTGTTATTAACACGTCTCATCCATGCTTAGCACCGCAGTGCTCTACCTTTCTCATGCCAGCCAGCTGAAATTGAAAGTGCTGTTTAATTCAGACCTGTGGTTCTTGTTCATGAGTCAGATCTGGGTTGAAGGAAACATTTGGGAATTGAGCTAACATTACGCTGAAGACATGTTTTCAATGTAGGACTTAAAATTGATGGTATATGCATATGTATAGGTAGTATGTTTATAAGACTGTCTGGCCTGTAAATTTAGTGTATGACTTCCTGTGACTCAGGACCTTATTTAACACTTCACGTAGGTAACTTGTCACGTGTGCTGTGATGGAAGGACACAAACTGGTTGTTCTAATTTCTTTTTATTACCTTTCGTCTTTTAAAACTGTTCAAAATAATTTATTTTAGAAACTGACTTTCAAAAATTCTGAAGCCTTGCAAAACTAAGCAACTTAATTGAGCTGTGAAGGAAACTCTTGAAGTCATCTGGTCCACTCCTCTTTGCTGCAAGCAGAACCAGATTTAGAGTTAGACTTGCTTTTTAAAGGCGATCTGGTTGACCAGTTTCAGTGTCATAACTTGTAATTATTGACTGTAGTTGATAATATTAATAGCAACAACAACAATAATATTTTAATGTATTTAGATGTAGGAACTTCATTATCTTTCTAAATATAAGATGCAGTGGGCCACAGATAATGGATGCAAAATAGCAGACTGGATTGTAAGAACCTGCTTTGGGGATCCTGTTTTCCTTGAATTCAAGGGAAGGACTCCCTCTGGGTTCAGTACAGTCAAGGTTTTACCCATGGTCCTGTTGTTGACAGCAACTGGCTCCTACTTTGGTGTATGAATCAGATTAAAGGAAAACCTTTTCATCTGGTCTGACAAGTTTTTCTTCTCCACAGCGCTTGGAGAATACTTGTTTTAAACTTCTAACAGGACTACTGATGTTTTGTTGCTGAGCTGTTTACTATTTTTAGCAGGGTGGTGTGTATTTCTGTGGAATAAAGTACATTGAAGACGGCTTAAGTTTACCTGAGCCTGGGGCAGAGGCTCAGAGTGCTCGCTACCACACGATTGAGCAAAATATTCAGATCCTGGAGGAGGAAGATGTTGAGTTTATCAGCGTGCCAGTCCCTGAGTTTGCCGATAGCGATCCTGCTGATATCGTCCATGACTTCCACCGGGTATGAAATATTTCACAAGAAGTTGAAAGCATTTTGAACTTGGAAAATGTTCCCCCTCAGTCATGCTGATAAATGTACTATCTAATTATTGTGGTGGGGGAAAGTGGAGGAGGCAGCAGAAATGTTTTGATCAGCAGCAGGCTGCAAGCAATTATTAACTGGGCATACAAAGTACAGCGTTATACAGTCATCGTGAGGTAGTTTGTAAACCACCGTTTGCAAATACGTGTCTGTTTTTAGAAAGAGAACAATCTGAGAGCAGTTTCCTTTCCTTGGTATGAGGAAGCAAAGAGTGTAGTTCTTGCCGTGCTAAGTCCACTGAGCCAGAATTGGACCAACTGCTGCGGTGCCAAGGGAAGTTCAGAAAGAGCTGTCACAGCTCTGACCTCAGCTTGCAGGGGCCGGTGGCGTCTGACATCTCTTGGGATGTTCAGGCACCCCCAGAGGTTGCTGTGGTAGCACAGCTCAGAAACCCCAAAGCAGCAGCAGAAAGGGAAGGAAGCACTGAGCTGACAGAGCGTGGAGGAGAGCTCGTTTTCCAGGTGCTGTGGGAAACCTGGCAGGGGCTAAATTTTCCTTGTGCAGCACAGGCTACTGTGATTCATAAGGGCACTGAACCAGGGTTTTGAAGCATTTTTAGCTGTTTCTTCCTTCTTTTTTTTTTTTTTTTTTTTTTGTAGAAACAACTTTGATTGCTAGGAATTGTGGTAAAATTTTTTTTGGTGTGGCAGTTGACAGGCCTACAGCTCTTGGTATTAACACCAGCTGTAAAACAATTAGAAGCCCTTCTTTTCTGTATCAGCCTGATGGAAGCTGTCTGATAGCGAAGAAATGTGCTACAGCTGATTTTCAGGAAGCTGAATTTCTGTGAACATTTGAATACTTGGCTGAACAGCTTTTTTTAAGCAAGGCTGAAAAAGAAGAATAGGGAAGCATCCTATTTTTTTCTGTAAACTTCAGAGTTTGAAGTTTTCCAGGCAAAATGAGTGCTATCTATCAAATATTCATAACCAGATTTGGAGGAAAACACGGGTTGCTTGAGCTATGTCATTTTAAAATATTCTTGAATATATTTATGGAGCTTCTGTGAAGAGTTAGAGCGAAGCCTCTAAAGAGGGAAAACCAGGAAAAAAAAAAGAGCAGTGTGTAAGAAGTAAAGAGGAACAATATAATATTAGACATTTACTTTTTGATTTAATGAGTTAAAAGCTTTGCTCTAAAGGTCAGTGCAAAGATCATTTGCCATAGACACAGCACTTACTCCCATGTAATGGGATTAGTTGCACTGTTGGTTGCTGTCCTATCGCTGTTTTGACTGTTGGGCGCTTGGTGCTCAGTATTTTATATACATCTGCAGCCGTAGAGCTTTTAGCAGCTTGAGATGATGTTGTCTTTAGCAGGAACAGATGCAGTGAAACACAGTTCAGTGAACAGAGCGATAGGATTCATCAGGATAATTCCCTGGGCTTTTATATCTCTGTTTTTTATCAAATAATAGCAAATATTGCAGTTCAGGTACCACAAAGATAATAATTCAGCTATGAATACAAGTCAGTAATATTTTTGAAAATAAAAGGATTTTTTGTTGTAGTATCTGTAACAGCATTTTTTTCCTTCTGTCTTTTCTTCTTACCAGCAGCATTTCCCCTTTATGCTATTACAAAATACAAAAAGCGTGGAGATTAGAGCAAGGTTTTTGCCCTGTTGTTTCAAAATGCAGGCACTAGAAATAAATAAATGCTGTACTTGATTCCCTAACAGCTCAGCTACACCTTTGTAATTTCGTTACTGTAGTGCATTTGAGCTACTTAGCACCTGCTGCCTTCCACAAATCCCTGTCATAGATTTAAACCCTCATCAGGACTGCCTTTTATTTCTGCATTTACCTACCCTCAAATTGGAGTTTGACTGACTTCACAGTGAACAAAACAATAATTTTTTGAACAACGCAAGGCAATACCAGTTTAGCAAAGTCTGTGTGTGAATTTTCTGATGTTCTTGCTAAATAAAATTGTAAAATAAATATTTCCTCAACAGAGACTCACGGCCTATCTTGACCTTAGCCTGGATAAGTGCTATGTGATTCCTCTGAACACTTCAGTTGTTATGCCACCGAAAAACTTCCTGGAGCTGCTCATCAACATCAAGGTATGGTTAAATCGTAAGTAATTTGTTCTAGAGATGGGGAAAAAGGAGATTTCCTCCCCTCCTCCCCCCAGAATGCCGACATTCACATGAGGTGCATGTGTAAGAAAGTTAACTGATCACTAGAGGTCTTTGCAAAGAGAGAAAAAAATCTGAAACCTTAGTTAATTAACTACAATCATGAAGGAATTATTAATTCAGATGAAGACAAACAAACCTGATTTCATTCTTTGATGCTACAAATTTGACTGACAAAGTTGTGTAATACTGTGTACCTAGACTCTTTGATAGCAGTCTGTGTTTTGTAATTTCTAATCCATCATAACTAAAGTTTCTGTAAAGTGTGTGTGCGCCGGACTAAGACCGGTTAGCTGAGAGGCTTAAAGTAGATATAGTGGGAAATCCTTTTAACATGGGCATTGTTTAAAGCGTAGGTCCCTAGGGCTGGCCCCTACTTCGAACTGATCCAGTAGCGTGAGGGTGTTGTACGTGAGGTGTGTTGAATCCCCTGTGTGTGCTCAGGGAAATCAAATGTGATAGCACTGGATGCAAGTTCATGAGGCTTCCAGCCTGTTTCCAGATTTGTTTGATAAGCAAAGCCCATTTAAGCCAGGGTTTTTTTTTTTTAGTTTAGTTCCTGGTTTTGCGAGCACCAGACCTTCAGAATGAGATACGTTGTCCTTAAAAACAAGGACTGGGCAAAGGACTGAGATACCACAATCGCTGAACAACCGAATGTGAGTTTTCAGTATGATGTTGTGGGAGCTCCTAATCACTTCCCAGCAGGGTTTGATAATTGAACACTACTGCCGGGCTTGTGGTGCTGGTGTCGGCTGGCTTGTCACCACCATGGGGACATGCTGTTCTCTTAGCGATAGTAACTGGGTGCAACGTAATGGCCTGTGAAATTGAGGAGGCCAAAATAGATAATGTAATGGGGATTCGTACTAATTTAAGGTGAATCATCGTTTGTTTGGTTTTTTTTAGTTGTTTGATTTCTTTTTTTTAAACACTCGCATATGTGTGCTTTAAAGGAAGATTTAAATAGTATTTATCTTGGTTTTCAGTCTTCCAGTTTCTTTGTAGAACAGCAAAACACTCCGGGTGGGGAAGAGAGCTGATAAACTAACCCATGTCTAAGACTTGGGGAGAGTGTTTTAAATTTTACTGGGCTTTTGCAACTTTAGAATTGTTAATATCATCTTTGGGTTTGCATCTTTCAAACAAGGCTTTGGAATTAGGACTCCAGGAACCATTTTAGCCATTTCTGAGTGGTTCATGTATATAAATAAATTTCATGTGAAAAATTACTTCACAAGTAAGTCCTCTGCTGCTTTTTTGCTGCCTATTTTGAGCCTGGCTATTTAACCACGCTTTCATTTCCTGTACATGAGGATGAGGTGTGGTGTCTGTAAAACTCAGTGACCCCGTATTTTTTTACTTTGTTGTATGCTCTTTGTTTCCATTTCTAGTTCACACAAATTCCACTGTTAAAATCTGTGAATTTCCTAGTTTGTCATCAGGACTAAATTAAATACGCTTGGTTTACAAGTAAGAGGATAACCAGGCATCATGCATTTAATTGAAAAATCTGTGCAAAAGCAAACTGTTTTGATCATTGTCCCCAACAGTGAGTGCCCTAATTTTATAAGACATCTGTTTAATTCTCATTGTGTTAACAAAAAGCTGTGGGCATTTGATGTCTCAGAAAATCAGGCTAAATGTTTTGTAACTGAAATTTGGGAAGCTATTCTGCAGCTGCACAAAGTGAGTAAATTTCTCTTCACTGTCCTGCAGTCACACTGGTTGCATGAGGAAAAAAATATGTGAAATTAAAGTGCCTGTTTCATTAAAATGAGTTCTGAATGCATTCAAAGGGCATTTTATGAAAATGGAGTTGCTTTGAGCTGTTTTGCATTAAAAAATAAAGCCATAATTTTAGCCCGAAGAACCAGATTTCTGTATATTGATACAGTTTGCTTGAATATGCATGCAGTGAAAGGCCTCCTTTCCTTGGGCAACAAGGCTGAATCCCAGGTATATTTGTTCATCCACCTCATTCCTGTTGTTGAGCCAGCTGGCAAATTTTAACCATATGTGATGCACAGGACATCTCAAAGCTGACGATACTTGCAGCTGTGCTGGATCCCAGTGCAGGGTAATTGCTCCTGCACTGAGCAACTCCTTCTCCTGCACTCCCTAGAAAGGCTGAGGCCAGGCTCAGGGGGTGGTCCAGGGGGTCCCAGGAGGTTCTGCAGTTTGGAGGGCATGGGCCCAGGAGTGTCTTCGCAGGCTGCCCCAAGTCCTCAGCACCACTGCCCGCCCTGCCAGGGCCCTGCATTGCTGCTATGCTCTGAGGCGCTCTCCCGAAGTTTGAGAGACCAGGGGTTATGATACAGTAATTTACAGTGATTTAATTACCAAATAATGAGTGGGATAATTTGGGAGTGTGAAGTCTTCCAAGCTCTTATTTAAAGAAAAAAAGTTGCCATTGCTTTCCTTATAGTGTGTGCTGAAGAAAATTCTCATAATTTGAAGTGAATTTTATACAGTCCTTACTGAAAAGAATAGCACTGAAATCAGCTTCTTCTCAACATGTCTCTTGGACTGAAGAGACAGTGCTGTTTTGCAATGGAAATTTCAAGTTGTTTATTGTCAATAAAAAATACAGTGTTCCTTCGCCACAGAAGCTGAATTTATTTCCATAATAAGTGATCATATTGTTTTCAGAAAGCAAGCAACACCTTCTCTAATGCTGTAAATAAGAATCATGCCAACAGAATTTCTTACACAAAGTAATGTTTCAAAAAAGTTGATGATTATTTACCAGTGGCAGTATTGGGAAACTGGCTGATGGCTAAGTACGTGCATCTGGTTGTCTGGAGAGGTGGTAGGTACCCTATGCTTGGTAAAGTTCAAGATCAGATTGGATGGGGCTCTGAATGACCTGATCTAGTTGAAGATGTCCCTGCTTATTGCAGGGGGGTTGGACTAGTTGACCTTAAAAGCTCCTTCCAACCCAAACCATTCTGTGATTCTGTATTTTTCAGTGTATTGCCTTAAAATACCCGATACCACAGAATCACAGCATGGTAGTGGTTGGAAGGGACCTCTGAGGATCATTCAGTCCAACCCCCTGCCAGAGCAGGATTACCTAGAGAAGATCACACAGGAACACGTCCAGGCAGGTTTTGAATGTCTCCAGAGGAGACTCCACAACCTCTCTGGGCAGCCTGTTCCAGTGCTCTGTTACCCTTACAGTAAAGAAGTTTTTCGCATATGTTTAAGTTGAACCTCCTGTGTTCCTGTTTGTGACCACTGCTCCTTGTCCTGTCACTGGGCATAACCGAGAAGAGTTGGGTCCTATCCTCCTGACACCCATCCTTTTAGATATTTATAAGCATTAATGAGATCCTCCCCCCCATCAGTCTTCTCTTCTTGATATACCTCTCCTGATGGATATACCACCATGATTTTCTAATACCTAATATAAACAGTTGTGGTGACAGAGTCACCATAATAACTTATGGAGGCTAGATGGTCTCGTCTTGCATTTGGCTTGAGAGTTGTGAGCTGGTGGGCTTCATCAGCAAGGATATCTCCATGTAGAGCATGCTTCTGCCAGCTCCTGTTGGGGAGCACTTCCCACTGAGCTCTGTTGGGCTGTTATTAATTAAATGAAAATTTGGATGATAAGTGCAGGACTGATCTGTGACAGTGGGTGCTCCTGGAAGGAAAGAGTTCTCTGCTGAAGACTGACATTACTGTAGCAGGAGACTGGTGGACGCATGCATCCATAGAAGTTTTGTGACCTTTTTGAATATAATCATTACATATTTCTGTAGTGCATTGCAGTCATGTTTCACATTTAGAATAAAATTCTGTGGGTAGTGCACATTTTGAAAGCAGATATGTCACAGCCGTGTTAAAGAAACACATTGCAAAGTGTTGTGTACTTAGACCACAAAGAGATGGCTTTTGACAGAGCTGCTATGTTTTTGTTCAATAGGCTGGAACGTATTTGCCTCAGTCCTATTTGATTCATGAGCAGATGATTGTTACTGATCGCATTGAAAATGTGGATCAGCTGGGATTCTTTATTTACCGCCTCTGCCGTGGCAAGGAAACCTATAAACTACAGCGCAAAGAAGCCATGAAAGGTAAATGCTCCTCCTGTGGTCTTTTGTGTTGGCAGAAATTTCAGTGCCGCTTGACTTCAATAAATAGGCTTGATGGTGTTGAAAGGAATGACTCTGATTAAAGCCGGCATTGGTTATTGCAGTGCCCAGCAATGTGGGCTTAAGTACATCTGATACTTTCTGTGTAGGTATGGAAATAAGTCATTTTATTGAGCAAAAGTGAGCTAGGAGCTGCTGAAACGTGTGTGCACACATGGGTGTGTTTTCTGTGGTTCAGGCTTTCAGTGATGCTTTTCTTTAATCTTGCTTCTTGACCCAACACCTCTGAAACTAAAAAAACACCAAAACCCTTTAATATATGAGAAGCCATAGCCTGGTAGTCCAAGTACAGAATTGGAGGTTCTTGTTGTCGTTAAAGCCAGCTATAAATTAGCCCACATCTTCCTATTTGCATCAGTGAAATATGCATAAGAATTATCTTCACGTGAGAATTATAGTGCTTGTTACTCCTTCATGGAAAATGCTTGAAAAAGATAATTTGGAAGAGTCTTGACAAGCTATTAAATACTGCCTTAAAATTTTAAATTTTCACTCAAATTTTACTTAGAATTGCCTTTTTTAAAAAAAAAAACACCTGCATGCGATGTGCAAGTACACCCTGAAGCAGTTTAATTGCTTCAGTCACATTGTTGGGCCTGACTGCTTGGGAAAACAAGGAAAAGGAATACATTTTTATAGAAATAATTTAGAATAATTAGAAAAATTTAAAGGTCTCAATTGCAAAATCCAATTCAAACTTTGGTATGTTGATCCTGTGGTAATAAATGTTGAGCATAGGTTGGCAGTGAGCATTCGTATGACTAAAATTTGGTTAAACTCTGTCTTTCTCCAGTTCTCAGATGTTGTTACTTAAATACGACAAGTCTCCTATTTTTTGCCTGTAGTGGTTTGTTCCCTCACTCCTGTCCCCGCAAGCGTTTTTATGGATGCACAGAGAGGGAGATTTGGAACTGCTCTGGGTTAAAACTGGCCAGTGGGGCGTTTTGGCCAGGAAGTCGGGTTTAGCTAAACCAGTACTGCGACTTGGTTCTCCACACCTTCAGGATTATTGCCTGTATGAATGTGTGCCTGTGTGTTTCCTCAGAGAGGGATCGAAAAGGGGTAGGTCTGATTTCTGGTGACAAATGTAACACTATTACGCCTCTGATGTACCTCATCCCCTCCTCTGTTCACCTCCTGTTGTTCTTTACCAACATAAACAGGAATTCAGAAGCGTGAAGCTGTCAATTGCCGAAAGATTCGACACTTTGAGAACAGGTTTGCTATGGAAACACTCATCTGTGAACAGTAAGGAGGCATATTACTGTTACAGGAGACTTCAGATCTACCGTATGACCCCACCCTTTGTATTGTGTGCAGTGATTATTTTACAAGATCTTCTTTTATGTAAGTAGTGAACAGGGCTTTATTGCTGAACACTTTCCATACTTTTCATCTCATGATACATGTAAAATCAGTATGTTTTAGGGTTTCTTTTTTTCCTTATTTTCAGGTGTGGTGTTCTTATATTTGAATAGCAGTTGTATAAAGACTTAGTTGCTAGTGCATTTCATGTGATGAATCTTGAATACTAGGAAAAAGAGAAAGTCTTTGAAATATCCACCAGTTTTTAATTAAGTAAAACTGAAAAGAATTATTAATGTACAAACGGACTGCAAGAGCTACTTCTAACTGTAATATTACCTGCTATATAGTTTGTTACAGCATATAGACAGACCTGTATTTACTCGCCCTAACAAAGTGCAATTTGTTTTGTTTTTAAAATATTGTCATATTTACCTTTTTAGATTGATTTCTGACTTGATGTTTTAAAATGGCTCCTGTTTGCTGTAACAATCTTTTAGAAGAATAAGAAGTAACTTAAGTTACTAACTTGTATATAATCCTTGTATGTGCAATGGAAAATAAATCTTACAAACCTGTTTGTCTAAAAGTTCTTGTTTGTTCTTTTGCTCTTACTGTGGGGTTGGTTGAGTTTTTTTGAGGAGGAGGGGACTACAGTTAAATTTAAAGTTAAAATTACATGCAGGACTTCACATTTCCCTCTGTTCAGCTTTGTGGCATTTCTGTCAGCCCCTGCCCTTGAGCTTTGCCAGTTCACCTGGGGCCAGCTCAAATATCGCTAACAACATCCTGCATTGTGCCATTTACACTTTAAACTGCTGTTCTTAAACAAGTTTGAATGTTGTTACATGACAGTGACTTTTGTAGGGGAGAGTGCAGAATAAGATGTATCATAGTACCTGCTGTTTTGAAGCTGGTTCCAAGAAAAATTGTGGGAGAAAAAGTGAAAAATATTTAATTGGAAAATCTCCCCCAAAATCCGCTTCTGTGCTTCCGTGATACAGGAACTGACTTGTCTTTCTGAGCAAATTTTGAGCATTGATTTATCAGGAAAGTAGGAATGTTTCATAGAACATTTGCATATTTGTTTGCAAAAACCCCACTGTTTAAACTGATTTTTAAGTAAGTGCATTATAGGTGTCCAGGTCTTTTGTCTTAGGTTTCAAGAAGTTTTGGACTAATCTTAATCTTTTAAAGGATCTTTTTTTAATATAGTGGGAGGATGCTTTACTGGTTTTGGAGCTATTATACAATTATAAACATGCTGTCATCCAGCTTCCTGCTATTGTGAATGTTTGGATTGAGATAAAATAATTTGTTTTAAAGGAAGTTTCTTAAATGCACAATACTTTTTTTTCTTTTTTTTAATCTGCATTTGGCTTAATTTACAGTTTAGCCTCAGTGTAGATGTGTTCTATATACGATGAAAAGTCTAATTGTTACTTTGCAAAAGCTGGACTTTTTTAATCCATTCTTGCTGGTGCATGGCAGTCATGAACATCAAATAAAGCCTCACGTAGATACAGGTTAGCTGCTCATGTATGAATTACACTTGCATAGTTATACATATAGATGTAAGGAAGCTGAAAAAGCTGCTGGGAAAAGTTCAGCTACAGATACTCAGGATGTTGCAGTTGTGTGCTTACAACAAATGTCAAATATGCGTCAGGACAGGGTCACTGCTGTGTTCTTTGGAGCCCAGTATGAGGTGAGATTCATGCTCAAGTACTTACAAACACATTTCCTACCTTTTGATGAGTGTATCATTCCTGTTTTCTGCAAGTTAAACATGAAACTTGTTAATTTTTAAGTAACCCTTGCATTGTCTTTAACGTGCTTTCAAAATAAAAGAAACTGTGTGATCTGTGGTGTGTCCTTTGACGGAGACTCCAGCAAATGAAGCTGCTGAATGGGAAAATAGATTTTATAGGCAGGTTTATATGATCATGCTGCATGCCTGTGTCCCTAATAACTTTTGAGCCCGTTGGATGGCAGAAGGACATTTATTTCTGTCAGTAGTTTGAAAATGAGTGTGGGGAAGGAGGAAGAGACTTGAGTGCACTGAGAGAAAGCTCCCAGCATGCATTCACATCATATTATGTGGCAGGCAGTTTGTATGGGAAGAAGACCTAAAACACCTTGAGTGCTGGAAAAGCTCCCATTGGATCTTCTGCCCTCTTAGACAAAGTTGATGAAATATGGGACACTAATCCATGGAAAAAAAAAACCAGCTCTAGGAGCTGCTTGGGCTTTATTTTTTTTTTAAATTTAAAAATAGTATAAAAAAAAACCCATAGCTGTGCTGTACTGAATGAAACCACATTTCTAGCCCAGTGAATTCCAGAAAAGGGTGAGCAGAAAAACTACCTCATTGGAAAATTATCTTTGTAAATATTTTTAAAACTCCTCATAAGAGGGGAAAAAAAAAAGAATCCTAATGCTCAGCTGCACTTTGTCATGGAAGTAGCAAAATAAAAACCTGCCACTGTCCTGTGCCACCATGTTTATTTGGGCATGTGTGTTGCTCTCTCCTGGGTCCCAAGCAGCCTCTGATGTTCAGTTGGCCTTCACATGTGTAAAGCTGTTGTCACCGGTTGATGTGTATGATCTGGACTTGCAAAGCGTGATAAGCTCTAAGTCTTCCCTCCTCCTCTAATTGAAGTCTTGCAGCTTTAGTAAAGAGCCATGGGGCAAGCTCTGGCGTGAAGAAAATACTGAGGATTTGCAAGACACAAAATGCAAGAGTTTGGATATCTGGCACAAGGAGAAGCTGCAGGGTTACCTGAAGCAATGTGCACAAGATGTGTTGCACTTGCAGAGAAAAAAAGGAGGGTCTGGATTAATTTGTTTGAGGAAGATTGTGGCTGGATCAGTACCATGGAAGCCAGCAGAGGTTTATCAAAGCCATCTATTGAGAGCGGTGGTGTCATCTGGAAAGGTGGGTACACGCTTTTTGTATGAATTGGGTGGGAGGATGATGGTCTGACACAGCTGTGTTAGCAGAAGCCTGTGTGGTTTAGAAATACTAGAGCTGTACTCTTACTGATGGTGTTCTAGTAGTAGGAAGATACTTTATTGCTTATGGGGGAAGCAACATAGAACAACATAGCGTTGTTTTCATGCTATGAGTTTTGCTGGAATACTATACACAAGTGTGTTCACCTAACTAGGGTATTTCACTGCTATGCCCTGGTAAACAATGTCATCATCTGAAAACCAAGATCCCAGGTAGATTTAATTCAAATTCCTGTCTGTTCACTATAGGCTACAGTTGCTAATTTTCAGTTGGTTTTCAGGTTGCCTGTTAAAATTGATTCCTGAGAGGTACTTCCAGTAAAGTGTATTCTGCTGCTTGTGGGCTTAGGAAATCTTGGAATGGGAGTCATGGGAAACATCCTCGCTGTCAAGACAGCCAGCAGCAGGACAGGGTGTTGCCTGTACTAGAGCACACTTTCTCACATGGAGAAAGGAAGCAGAACCTGGAACCGAGCAGGACTGGAAGGGAGGGATCACAGTAGGGTCATTAACGTGGTCGTGTAATTGCAGGCAACAAGAGAGTTGTGGTTTGTTTGCTGAGTTTTATTTAATTATCAGCTGTACCAACCCAAATGAACTGCCCATTAGAGACGGCATAGGTGCCTTGCACACCCGAGGAGCAGAATATGCTTGGGGTTAGAAGTGCTTTTCCTGCAGCAGACGCATAGAATGGTATCTGCGTGACAAAGGGCATGGTCTGATGCAGCTGTGCATCAAAGGCATGTTTTAGACCAATGTCCGGGCATGTTCCACAAGCAAGGAAAGCTGTAACAGGAATTATTTGGGGTTTTTTCTGATGTAATTGCACATGCACTAAGTCTTAAAATCCCTGACAGGCAATTTATCAAATTAGTTTTTAGTACCCTGGTCCTCAATGCTAGCACAAATCTGGGGGTTAGCATATAGGTGTCATATACGTGTAGATGTTTCTCCACCCAGCAACAATGGCCATAGTATCCTTTCAGATCCCCCTAACAATTTGGTCAAGCCCTTTTATTGATAGAAATTCCTGCCTTAAACTCAATACTGCAGTATCTGAGACTCCAGCATTGCACTGTTTTGCTCTGAGCAAGTCACAGATGTGTATAAATGCGCAGTGAAAATACTGTATTTATTAATAATATGTATATATACAGAGGGGCTTTGAACTGTTAGAGGAGGCAACATCTAACAAATACCTCTCTGTTTAGAGAGAAATGTGTTGAGGTTTGTCATGGTCTCTATGGATTTACATCACTGTAGAACTACTTTTAGAAATGGTTTTTATCCTTTGAGCCTTTATGTAGGAGACAATGATGTTAGGAGCCAGGCACAAACCGCAGGTTAGTGGTTTCAGTGTGTACATTTGTCACGCATCTCCAGAAGAACTGATTTTATTATAATTGTAACTTAGGTAGTAGAGGTCTGTGATAATGTAGAAATAAGCAGCTAGTCTTGGTAGATCATGAGGTACGCTTAAATCAAATTTTCCCATCACAAATATTTCATTTTTATGAAAACTGAAAAAGTAGCAAGCTTCTATTATAGCTGAGAAGTTAGGAGTCAAAAGAAAAAAGCTCAGTTTCATTTGCAGTGAAAGCTTCACTTCTATTCCCACCGGCAATTACCATGAAACTATAGCAACAGTTCTAAGTGAAAAAATTAAGATAATAAATACTTAAGATTGTGTTAGCAGCTGGAAACAATGATTCAGGACTGGCTGACTGGGCAGTGTTTCACAGACCACCATCTGTCTGTGACTTAGACTTTAAAAGCTGTCATAGCAAGGTGGTTAGAATGAAGATATTGTCAGGTAAGATGAGAAATTATCATTAATACTTTATTTGACCTTGCAGTGTTTCCTTTGTTGGTTATTTCCCCCCCCTCCAGTAAGAGCTGCTTTTCCTCTTCCATTTGTCATTTTATTCCAAAAGCCTAAAGGCTCCATTTAAAATAAAACATATTTTAAAATACAGAATTAAAACATTCAAATCAGTATACCTAACAAAGGGGGGGAAAAGGGCAGCAATTTCCATACGGTTTTACACATGCATGTGCCTTTCTTTGTCAGTACATACGTGCGCATTAGGTCGTCTTACTGCAGTTTCGATGTAGTTACTATATCTGAGGCTCCAGAAGGGAGCATTAAAGGTTATTGTTGCTCGATTCATCTGCTGCCTCCCTTCTTCTCCTTTCAGTTGTAACTTGAAGCATTCTGAGATTTTATTTTGGTTGTACCTGCTTATGGAGAGGAGCACTAAGTGCCTTGCTTCGTAAAAAAGTGCGTAAAATTTGACATGAGAGGATGCTTGGCACACTAACACTTTTAGAAATGAAGGTGCCTGTGAACTCTTTAAAAGGATCTGATGTTCCCTCAGCATTAATGCCCAGGGGGTTATGAAAGCCACACAAATTCTTTGTCTATCATCTGGATGATCTAAGGCCGGGCTCTAAAAGCATGTTAAAGCAGCCGTGAGGGAACCTACCCCAGAGGGTGTGTTTCCTTCTTGCTGACAGCTGGGAGGGTCTCCACTGGCTCTGACCAAGTTTTCTGAGATGCTTTGCTCTCATTCTAAATTCTTCTGCGCTCTTAAGCCAGTTGTGAGGGAAGTGCAACAGATGCATCTGTGGTTTAGGGTTTTCGCTTACTTTTCCAAGCTGGCAGATGTGCCTACTTGTCTGTGGTTCAAGTGTAGATGACATGCACTCCTAGATTCTGAACCTCCCACAGCATCTGGTATCATCCGATTAGAAGAAGTATTTTAAATGTGCTTAGAAGCAGGGTAAAGTTACTGTCACAGATTTACTAGAATCATAATAAGGAATGTCTAAATCCCTGTCGTGGTTAATACAGTTGTTCTGTCACCTGATGACTCCTCCCCAGCTGGGGAGGGGAATTGGGAAAAGGAAAGGAGGCCATGGGTTTAAATAGAAACAGATTTAATAAAATAATAATAAAACAAAATACTAATAACTATTAATATAAAGTACACAAAGTTATACTCAGCGATGTAGTGGGGGAGTAGGCCTTAGGGGTAGGATGGCAGATGAGACCCTCTTGCAGTGACAGCCATGGAATAAAGAGGGCTGTCCCCAGCAAATTCCCCAATTTATAGTGAAGGTGACATTTATGGTATGGAATCATTTTCATTGGTCAGCTTGGGGTCAACTACCCTGGGTTTCTGCTTCCCCCAGCCTCTGCACCTGTTTAAATGAAGACTGCTAAAGACCTTTATCATCACACAGTTGCTGGCCAAAAATGAAAACAGAGTCTTATCACTTTGTTCCCATGAAATCGAGTACTGTAGTCCTTGCAGAAATGCAGCTTTCCTGAATAGAAAACTGATTCTAAGGTTCTATTCCAGTAAACCAGGACAATCCCACTACAGTCTGCAACTCAAACATTTAATCTGGCATTTACATACCTTGCTTTGCCTCAGAAATCCCATTTGTTCTGTATTCATTTTACTGTAATTGGTTTAATTCTAATTATGAACCAGAAAACTAGACTGTTCTCCTGCTTTTAAGTTAATGAATATAAAGAAAAAGCTTAAACAAACTGATGAAGTGTGTGAATCTTAAAAATACCAGTGAATTTTTATTGTATTTAATAGTTGTACCGATGTTTTTTCTTTGAATTCAGAAGTTTGACAGCAACCTCACTAGAACTAGTTGCTTTACAGATGAATGATCAATACATGTGTGTATTAAGAGCCCTCACATACAAAGATTTTGCTTTTTCTAACAAGTTATCATCATAAAAATCTGAAAGGAAATGTGCTGATTTGCAACAACAATCTACCTTCTAAATGTGCATATACGACTGCAGACAACAGGAGGTTTTTAAGATCTGTGAACATTGGGAGTTTGAATCAAAAAAACAGATCCCTGTCAACTGGAGGATTTCTTACATTAAACGTAATTGTAATGTGGATGAATATCAGATTGGAAGACAACCATAAATGATTTGCAACTTCTGTCCTACCCTACCTCTGTACAGTTACTTATTTTTCTATATAGGTCTACGGTTCTCCCCAGCCTATAGCTGGTTGAATACTTGAAATATCAGAAATATCTGTGCGATGGTCTCTGGAGTGACCGGAGGACTCTGGAGGATCTCTAACGCCCAGGCTGCGAGTGCTCATTTTGTGAGGCTCTGACCGCCTCACGGAGGCGTCCTTTGAGGTCCTTTCTCCCTCTGACACCTGCCGGCCACGGCTGAGACAGCCGGAAGCTATCGCTCCTTCCCTCGCTGCATCCTCAGCTGTAACACCGAGCCCGGGAGGCC
>NW_010185913.1:0-8731 GCF_000695765.1 Mesitornis unicolor | reverse complement strand
CTGTGTCTATGTTCTCATCCCTCACCGGGTGATCCCCTTTCTTAGGGCACTTCTGGTGGGTGGTGACTGGGGCCAACTGGACTACATTTCCCGTGTGTCCGCTGGTGGCTGCTGCACCCGCTAGCCCCAAAACGGGGGCGGGGCAGCAGCCACCAGAGCAGGGGTGGGCACCAGGGCCACGGCCAGGCACCGTGACCGGACCCGGTGCTGGGGCCGTGGCCGAAGCCCGAGCTGGGCCAGAACTCTGACCAGAACCAGGGCCGAGGATGGGACCGGACCCAGGGCTGCTTTTAAAACTGTGTTATTCTCACGCAAAGACACCTGAGCACACCACAGCCTTACAGTTAGCGCCATTTGAATCACAATGATGAACCACAACACATAATTGTTATAATCGTTCCTCATTCCTCCAAATCCCTGTATCTCAAGCTTGCCAGGCAAAGGAACAGAATCGGTTTTTATAAGCATGTTCATGAGGTAGTGGCCAAGGTACTCAGGCAAATCCTTATCCCAACTCAAGCCCACATCCATCATGGTCTAAAATATATGGCAATATAACATGGAGACAGGGCAAGTCAGCATGACAGACACCAGAACAACATTAAAAGTGTTCACAAAAGCATTCTGTAATAGGCCTCGCAGAAGAGGCCAGTTACGAGAGACATTGTAGTATTAAGTTTCAACTTGTCTCGTTGGGGAAATAATAAAAATTAATTACCAAACTCGAGCCCCACGTTGGGTGCCAATTATCCTGTTTCCATTTAAGGGTCAGAGAGCAGGATTCTCTCTCTATTGTCCCTTACCCTCCCAGGGGGAGGATTAAAAAAAAAAGGGTCATAGAGAAAAAAGATGCTTCGCACAAGGTTGGAAGTTAAGACTATAACAAGTTTAACGAAAAAAAAACAGGAGAAAGGAAAAGGGCATTAATAAAGGATAAAGGATATTTAAACTATATACAAAACCCGATCCCAGCAGTCCCAAGTGGAAGTGTCCAAACAGTGCCTTGTGGCCGCTGCGACTGCTGTGACTCATCACCAGGGACCGCAGTGGTGCCAGGAAGCGAATGGTGGTGGATGTTGCCAAGCACATGGACGTAGCCCCAGCCGTCCTGAGATGTGACAGCAAGCAGTCCAGGGAGCCAGGAAAAAGCCTGCGTAAACCTCGGGCCTCCTCGTTTTTTTATAGACTGTGACTGGAAAGTGGAGGGAACATTACTGATCTCGGACTCCCCAGGGTCCTGCAGACACCACCAGTTTTTCTCTTTTAGGCAGGTAACCCTTAAACCATAACATCTCCACCCACTAATGAGAAAGATACACAAGACTTCTTGAGTGTGGTGGTGTTTTCGAGGATCCACATTCCTGGGTACAGTAAAATAGTGAGAGCCCTCCATGAGGTGACCCTAAAGAAACACTCTTTTAAATGGGGTTCTGAACAATGACAGGCCTTTGAGCAAATAAAATGAAAGATACTCCATGTGGTAGCTCTGGTGTCTGTTCAAACAGTACAAGAGATTAAAAATGTGCTCTATACTGCAGCTGGGGATTATTGTCTTTCCAGGAACCTCTGGCTAAAAGCACCAGGGGAGACTCTAGGTCACCCCCTACAATTTTGGAGTCAGGGATATAAGGGCTCTGAGACTAACTACACATCAACTGAAAAAAAACCACTGGCTGCTTATGAGGGAGTTGGACCTGCTTCTGTGCTAAACAGTGCTGAGGTACAGCTCCTCCTGGCACCTGGACTGCCAGTCCTGGGCTGGACATTTAAATGAAGGGTGGCAACTACACAGCATGCCACCAATGCCACCTGGAGTAAAGGGACCGTCCTGATAACCCAGCAAGCTCAAATTAGGTGCCCCAGTCACCCAGGCACACTGGAAGTCTCAGCTAATGAAAAGCTATATGTTCTTTTTATTGATGGATGCTGCTGCCTTGTAGGAAATCAGCAGAGGTGAAGGGCTGCTGTTTGGACCCCAACACAGTGAGTTGCCAAGTCAGCTGAGGGAGGTGAATTGAGTCAGTTTGCAGAGGTAAAACCCATCCAGCTGGCCCTGGACATTGCTGAAAGGGAGAAGTGGTCACAACTTTGCCTCTATATCGACTCATGGATGGTTGCAAATGTCCTATGGGGGTGGTTAAAAGGATGGAAATGGGACAACTGGCAGAGCCAAGGGAAGCCTATTTGGGCTGCAGCACTATGGCAAGACATCACTGCTTGGCTGGAGACATTAACCGTGAAGGTCCAGCATGTCAATGCACAAAATGTCAAAGCCAAGCCACGGAAGAACACCAACACAACCATCAGGTGGACCAGATGGCCAAGGTATTCCAGACAGGACTGGGAGCACAGAGGTGAACTGTTTCTAGGTCAGTGACCGATGCCACTTCCAGTCACCAAGGAAGAGATGACACATACCAATGGGCCCGTGACTGAGGGGTGGATGTAATTATGGACACTATTGCACAGGTTATCCATGACTAAGATACGTGTGTTGCCATCAAACAAGCCAGACGGATGAAACCTTTGTGGCATGGGGGAAGGTGGTTGAAATACAAGTATGGAGAAACCTGGAAGGTTGATTATATCCAACATCCTCAGATTTGCCAGGGTAAGCACTATGTGCTCACTATGGTGGCAGCATTCACCACATATCTAGAAACTTATCCTGTACCTCATCCCACTGGCTGCAAGACCATCCTGGGCCTGAAGATGCAGATCTTGTGGTGGCATGGTACCCCAGAGAATATAGAGTCAGATAGTGGGACTCATTTCAAAAACAACCTTGTAAACAGTTGGGTTAAAGAGCATGGTATCCAGTGGATATATCATATCCCTTATCATGCACCAGACTCCAGGAAATCGAATGGTATAATAGATTGCTAAACCACACTGAAAACAAGAGGTAGAGGAACTTTGAAAAACTGGGACAAACATTTGGCAGAAGCCACCTGGTTGGTTAACACCAGGGGATCCATTAACCGAGCCAGTGCCACTCAGTCAAACCTGTTGCATGTAGTAGAAAGGGATGAGGTCATAGAATCATAGAATCATGGAATGTATTGGTTTGGAAGAGACCTTTAAAATCATCTAGTCCAACCCTCCTGCAGAAAGCAGGAACATTGTTACTAGATCAGGTTTCTCAGAGCCCGAGCAAGCCTGACTTTGAATATCTCCAGGAATGGGGCCTCCACTGTTGCTCTGGACAACCTGTTGCAATGATCTTCCACCCTCATATTGAAGAACATTTTCCAAATATCCAACCTAAATCTACCCCTTTCTAGTTTAAAACCATTACCCCTCATCATATTGCTACATGCCCTTGTAAACATTTCTTCCACATATTTCTTATAGGAACCTCTGTAACGTCTCCCTGGAACCTTCTCTTCTCCAGGCTGAACAACCCCAACTCTCTCAGCCTGTCTTCCTAGAAGAGGTGCTCCAGCCCTTTGATCATCTTTGTGAGTCTGGAACCACTCCAGCACTTCAATGTCTTTTTTTTGTTGGGGACTCCAAAGCTGGATGCAGTATACTTGGTCAGGATCTGCAAGTGTCTTTGCTCATCCTAGATTACCTGTCGGAGTGCCAGCTCTCTCAAATATCTGACACTCTGCTCTATAGTGTTCCATTTAGTCAAACTACATTCTGTATCCTTTTTACGAGGATATCTTCTCTTTAGAGCTTTTATGAGACATACCCACAGATTTCAAGTGCAGATGTCATTTCAAATAAACCTCTCAATGCCCTGCTCCTTTGCTAATGCTCCCAATTGCTTACTTTGTCCCCCATCCAGATCTATATCAACTGCACTCGATCCCCGTAGCTTCTTGTATATTATACCCTTCTTTAATGTTTGAACAATGTCATATTTTTAATATAAGCTTGATTTCCAAGTCACCTCTAGAAATTATTCCACAACTTGTCATAGTTCTAACTTCCAACCTTGTGTGAAACACCTCTTCCAGATTCTCTTTTTATGCTTCCCTAGGAGGGTGAAGATCAATAGAAAGAAATCCTGCTCCCTGTTTCATTTGGGTTTACCCTGGAGGGAAGGCCTTCAAAAGATCATTTGATTCAACTATTGCAAAAGGGAGGCTAGATGACATTATCTAGCACCTTGTCCAAATACACCTTGAAAACCTCCAGCAACGGGGAATCTACCACATCCCTAGGGAGAGTGTTGCAGTGATTGATTGTTCTTATTGTAAAGAATTTGTTTCTTGTATTGAGATGAAACATCTCCCTTTTTTTCATCAGTGCATGGGAATACTCCTTTTTTTCTACTGGAAATATCTTATTTGTACTTTAATGGAAACGACATATCTTAATAACGCGATTAGAATATTTTAACTTCCAATCATATCCAGTTGAGGAGCTGTAACGTCTTAGATAAAGTTCTCATTCATACTTTCTAGACAAATTGCTTTAAATTTGTGGCATTATTTACCACAACATCTGTATAGTCTCTTGGTCATCAAAGTTACACCCTTTTTCTCTCATATCATCTGTGTTAACAGATACCTCTAAGTTTTGTTCCATGACAAACTGAATTACTTTGCTGCTTTATTTTGACCATATTCTTTAATGATAAGACTACAAAAGATCACCCTTTAGACTGGTAGAACTCCTCCACTGAGGTGCACTGAGGTCTTCAAAACTCTAAACAGCAATGCAAATAAACATTTACTCATATAGGCATAACCGCTCAAACTCATTTGATGTAGTTTAGTAAATACTACCTTCATTAAAGAGATGCCATAAAGAAGCCATAAAGAAGCAGAGAATAGTTAAGTGACAGCTTCAAGGGCAGACATAATCTGAAGTAGGAACTGACATGGACCCATGGGATTCATGAAGTTCAACAAGGCCAAGTGCAAGGTCCTGCATCTGAGTTGAGGCAATTCTAAGCACAAATACAGGGTGGGCAGATAATGGCTGGAGAGCAGTCTTGAGGAGAAGGAATTGGGGGTGTCAGTCAATTAAAAACCCAGTATGAGAGGGCAATGTGTGCTTGCAGCCCAGAAGGCCAACAACATCCTGGGCTGCATCAAAAGGATTGTGCCCAGCAGGACAAGGGAAGTGATTCTGCCCCTCTACTCTGCTCTCATGAAACCTCACCTGGAGGACATTGAGCTGTTGAAGCAAGTCCAGAGGAGGGCCACAAAGATGATCTGAGGGCTGAGGCATCTCCCCTACCAACTGAGAGAGTTGGAGCTGTTCAGCCTGCAGAATAGAAGGCTCCAAGGGAATCTTGCAGTCTTCCAGTTCCTGAAGGGGTCCTACAGAATAGCTGAGGAAGGACTTTTTACAAGGGCAGATAGTGATAGAATGAGGGGGAATAGTTTTAAACTAGAAAAGGGTAGATTTAGACTAGATATTAGGAGGAAATTCTTTAGCGTGAGAGTGGTGAGACACTGGAACTGGTTGTCCAAGGAAGTTGTGGATTCCCCTTCCCTGGAAATGTTCAAAGCCAGGTTGGACAGGGTTTTGAGCAACCTGGTCTAGTGGGCGATGTCCCTTCCCATGGTGTGCCCGTGCCCAGGCGGGTTGGACTAGATGATCCTTAAGATCCCTTCCAACCTAAACCATTCTATGATTCTTATGATTCTATAAATTGAGACAGACACAAATACATATAATGTTTTATTTTTGGTTTCTGTTTGTTTTTTTCTGAATTTAAGTTTCAATAGTGCAACATAATATATGCTCAATGAAAATCCCCATTTGTCAGAGTTACTGTTTGGAATATTAATGTCTGTAAACCATGATAAATACATTCATAGGATTGCATGCTATTTCCAAGGTAATGCAATTTCAAAGGTAATTTCCAAACTTTAAGTACAATGATTTAGTTTTAATTGGAAAACAACAGCTAAACTCATGTTTAGTTTAATAATCCAGTAAATCTAAAAAAATACCTGTTCATAGGTCTGCAGCGTAAATTTTTACACAGCTTTGAAAAGTGGACTGTTATTAATTGGTATGGTACTTTATTTTACATTTATGATCGCAGACTGTACATGAATGTATTGAGTAGATATCTGTATATCAGATCAGTTTTGTTTCATATATTTATTTCTGAGCTCTGTTCTGTACAGCTCTGTAGGCAATAATTCAGATAAAACAATGAGTTATGCAGAATATGATTTTATATATCTGCCTTGTTTAATTTTACAGCAAAATATATGAAAAGCCCCAATTCTAATATTTTCTTGTAGCTAAAGGAGAAATCCAACAAATCTTGCTTTTTAAACAAGCTACTTGCAGTTTATTTGTTTGTTTAATGAAAATGCCTCCCTTTTATTTTTGGTAATTAGTTTGTTATCTTTTTTAAAATGTATAGAACTTTGGTTGCATAGTTTACCTCTCCCATGTTTTAAATTTCTCTTAAGAGTTGTTTTGTAAAAGTTTAAGATAATGCTTTTTTAACATCCATCTGGTTTTTTTAGACAATCTCTGGTTACATACAATGAATCTTATCCTGGTTGCCTTGAATGATCGCTTCAAAAATTTACTGTCAGTTTAGTCCCAGTCTTCAGTTTCCTATAAGCAGCCAAATAAGAGCTCTGTGGCTTTTATTTTTTTTAAATATTATTGAGGTATACTATTTAGGCCTTCATAAAAGAAGGTCAATTCTAGGCAGCACACCTAGTCAGAACGTAGTTTGAGATTTGTACTAATAAGCTTGTCACTTTATTTAGTCCACCACATAGATCAAAATCCTATGCAAGGAAGAGTAATACTTACAGCTGTTTGTCCATGAATGAAAAAACATGCAGTTTAAACCAAATAAAAAAAGTCTGAGTGTCCAGATGCCTTTGACTTCTTGCTAACCAGCTGTGGTAGATTTTCACTATGATATTCCTTTTCACTGACAATGCCTAGCTCCTATAACACATTCTGTAAGGCTGCATATAATGTAGATTCTATATTGCACATGGAACTTGCCGTAGTTTTAACACAGCATATTAAATTACGCTGTATGAAAGTGACATTGTTCATCTAGATAGAGAAGTGTTTTAATGTTCTCCTTTAAACACACTTTTGATATACATTTTTTCTATTATACTGAGTCTAATAATCTAATAAAATATTTCAAAGAAATTACCTCTCTATTTTGGACCGTGAGATTAAAAAATAAACCTGTTGGGGAAAAGAACCTAACAGTAAAAATCAACTGTTCCTTTTACTTTTCCATATTTCTTGTCACTTGTCACTTGTACAGTTTTCTATTTTGTTCAACACAAGAGATAGTTACATTAAATTTCTCAGTTTTCTATAATCGTCTAGTTCTCCGTAGACGTACTAGATCTAATTCTTTCAGTATGATGCATTTTTAATTCAACTGAGTTTGACTCAAAGAACCATATGAATGGTCCAAATGAATCATAGCAAAGGTTATCTAGTCTTTATGCAGTTCAGATATATAAATTTATATCTCTTTTCAGGCAAGCTGTTAAGGAATTAGTGTACAAGGTGAGCAAGGAAAGACTATAGGATAAATCACCCAGATGCCCCCTTAGTCTCATGTAAATCAGGTATGTTTTACTGTGAATATTTAAATGCCAACAATATTACATTTTATTTACCTGTTTGTAAATCAGAGTTTCAAGACGACTGATTATTGTAATTTTTCTAATGTAAAATGTTATGAGCCATAATCATCTAACTTTCTGTGATAAGTGGCTCCTGTTTTGCCTATCATCTTTGAGCTTCTCAATAATAGCTTTTAAAATCTGAAAACATCCTTGGAATATAATACTCAAGCCTCTCTTGTAAAATAGCAACATCTATTCTATGAGGTTGACAAAACTGAAAAACTAGTTTGATAAAATCAAAAAGCAGTCAGAAATAGAAAGCGTGGAATAAGAATACTTAGATTTGTTGGATCTTTAATGATGAAGCTGCTTTTATATATGATAAAAAGGTGCATTTGTTCCAGAAGCTTGGAGAGCCCTTTCTCGGTCAGTAGGTTGCATACCATCTCAAAAGGAGAAATAACATACTTCTCTTATGATATATTACAATCGGACTTATTGTTTCGTATTTTATTAGTTGCACTTCAATCTATGGTGTCAATCATCTAAGATCTGAATCACCAATACTAGTTTATACTATGTCATTATTTTAAAGAGCTGAAGACTACCTACTAAAATGAAAAATGAAACAAAACAAAACCACCAAACCTGCACCTCCGCATCAAAGAACCAAGAAAAAAAATCTCTTTGCTATGCCTTTTCTGTGTTAAAGTATAAGAGTGCAAGGAAATTCAGAAGACCTGATATACCTCCAAAAGTTATTTATGTTTATTTTCTGAACCACAGTTCTGCAGAGTCATTAGAAAAAACTTAAACTGTTTGTGTATCTTGTCCTCTGCTTATAAACTCAGGCACTTTGATTCTGCCTCTCAAAGCCTAAATATTTTCCAGGTAAAGCACGAGTGTGGACACAGTAGAAATGCAACTGTGAAACACATTTGCCATATATTACAGGTGCTGAGGTATAAGGCAAGTAAGAAAAAAGGTTGGATTTGAGGTTCAACTGTGCTCTTAACAAAATAACCAACCAACCAAAATTCTTTACCTGGAGCAAAAATTACAACAAAAAATCATTATCTTCCCAAGGAACCCATGATCCATATTTTGCAAATTATTTGTATAAACAGAACTGAATTTTAAGCATCAAGAACTTATAAGTCACTGAATCAGTGTTTTTCAAACCTGATATTTTA
>NW_010185912.1:3601-8351 GCF_000695765.1 Mesitornis unicolor | reverse complement strand
TCCATCCTACGTCATTACCTGAAAGTGGAAGACTGCTATTTTGTGAATAGCAGTCATTAACATGACTGCTATTCACAAAAGAATATTCTAATCGAGACTGGCCCACTTAAATTATAATTAGGCCTTAAAATGGGGTTTGACTATTCAGCTATAGATCAAAAATCTTGGAATTTGTACTAAAAGCTAACTTTCATCTGAGATCATTAACTAGTATCTCTAGTGCTGGTGCCGGACAAAAGGCTCAATTCTCTTTATTTGATTAATCAACGGGGACATGATGATCAGAAGTTTGAGCAGAAATAGGAGAATAAGGAGTTGTCCCACACTGCTTTCCTGTGGTGCAATGAAGACCTACCTACCAACAGAGTGAGGCTCCAGTGCCTCAGGTTCTGTGTGAGAATCTACAAATAGAAACTGAATCATTGCTCTGAGGACTTTAAAGAAAAGGTTTAAGACAAGTGACACCATGCAAGAACACACAAGAGAGCAAGAGAGTAAGATCAGCACAGTCAGTGTATTTGACAAAAGTAAGAAGATTATGCATATAGCAGCCAACATGTAGCAGCATAAGCACTGTTCCATAACACACAAGAGCTGCCAGGGTTCCAGGAAAAGCAGGGATTTGAGCTTCTTTCTTCCTTCAGTAATTCACTTCCTATGTTCTCCTTCTTCTGCCTCCTCCAGAATTCCTCTTCTCTTTCTGCTGTTCGAACCAGCTACACAAAGGAACAAAGACACAATTTCCCGTGATTTCAAGAGTATTACATCTAAATATTTTTGCAGATCGAGCTCTTCAGATCAAATCTAAGTAGTCCGTTTGGGCTAGTCCACAGTAGTAATGGTCCACTGCAATTTGTAATTGTAATGTCATCACCAAAAATTCTTAGTACACTGAACCACCACCGTCCAAAAATGTGATTCCAAACTAAGGTTTTCACCTAGACTAACTAAATAAACAGCACTACTTTCCTGTGCAGGTACTCAGTCCTCAAGAGAAGAAACACTGGCAGTTTAAGAGCCACGCTCAGCACAGTGCTTACAGCAACAATGGTAAAAGGCAGGATAGAATATCTTTTGCAAGAATGAATCATTTGATAATTATGTGCCCCCAAGTATTTAAATATATTCTATGTGCCAGCATTATAATATGTACACTTCTAAGTGTTATATATTCCATTTATGAGGTTATGGACAATTTGCTCCTCAGAGAAAAACTGGTGCATCTTACATGGCCATTTTGCAAACTTCCAAATAGGCAGATTAAATTTATACAAATTTGAAATAGCCATGATGTCAGTTTTCTCTCACCATGAGTGTACAGAAAAAGTGTTTACATACCAAGTATTGGTAATCATCCAGACCCATGTGCACATACGTACACATACACACGCAGCAGTAACTTCTGGATAGGCATGCTTATGTTCTTATGCAAAATGCGTATGAAGTCCACTGCTTGTATCGTAAAAATTAACTCCCAGTAACATCAGTGTTAAATTCACTTCATTCTCCTGTCACAGAATTCAGGCTTCCAAGTGTGACAAGTTAGTGACTCTACTTCTTGAGCAAATTAATGACAACAAAACAGATTCTATATCTCTAACTGGTTGAGACTAGTTAGGCCTTGTTAAGGACTTGTAAGATTATTAATCAACAGCAAGAGGGCTACTCCCTTAAGCAACATTTTCAATACACAAAAATGCATCATAAGTAAAAGAAAGTAAGTAGAGTTCCATTTTACTAAATGAAAGCAAAGTTGCTTCAACAGGGAAAACTGAATGAAGAGCTTAGGAAAGGGGCTAGAGAATTATTAGGCGATGGTTAAATATAAGCTTGTCCACAGCACATAACAAAGACAAGTCTTCAAGAGCAAGTACTATGTAAGATAACCAACAATCGAGAAAGAAAGGAATGCACTTCTGCCCTTGTGGCTGCCAACCAGTCCTATGTAAGTCACCCAAACCATTGGCTGTTCTAGGAGTGCACAAGGCCTAAAAGCTTGACAGCCATCACATGGCCACTTCACCCTCCCTGCGCAGAGAACTCAGCCCAGAAGAACCAGAAAAGGAGACCACCCACTGGTGCTATTGCAAAATAGAAGAAACGGTGGGACTGGTCCTACCGTTGACCTTATAGCACACTGAGGTGCAGAGCCAATGTAGAAGCAGTCACACAAGAAGTCATAACCACTAACAGACCAGGAGTATTTTACAGTATTTCAGTTGCTCATCTTTAGTCAAATCAGATATAGCAACACTTCACTTAATAACTATGGATGTTATCAGACTACAGATATCCCCTTGAAACAGTATCTACCAAGTTCCAGATCAGAAAGCTGCTTAACAGTTACCAGTCAATCACCATCAAAAGAAAAAACAAAATCAACTAATGAGAGTGACTTGCCCCACAAACTGGACACAAAGGTGCCTCAGAGGTGCCCTGTCAAACACTTAAGTGGGTTTCCCAGCCAACCTTCATTCTGAAGCCCTGTGTGTCCAAGTAGCTAACTACACCATGGCTATAGTTTCAATAACTGTTCACATAAATACAACTTTTGCGAGAAAATTCTGAAGATTTTAATGTGACTAAGAGATTTCTCTTTCATTCTTCATAAAAAGGAATTCCCTCCCTGTTCTGGCTTTCTGTATTTCATCCTGTTAATTCAAAATGAAAAAACGCTGCAACCTGTACTTCCTCGGCGAGTCCCTACTTCCACCTCCTTTTAAAAAGATTATTTTTCCTTTAATAACTTTAATATCTAAGCAGAAACACAGATATAAAGGAAGTTTGCTGAGGATATGAAGGTTGACATTGAGTTATTTGTACAACATCAACATAATACCACACATTAGTACTGCTGTTAAAAAACATTCCATTGACAGAATCTTGTGACAAATTATGACAACATCTGGCATTTTCCTAAAAATAATGGAGTTCATTTTCTTATGCCCTAAGTGGACTTGATGAAATGTAGCAGTTCCTGGAGTATCAGTAATGCACACATTCAGACTCATAGCATCTCCGATTTCTTCAGTATTGAGTATTTTCAAATCTATTGCCAGCTTGAACGTAAATGGCCATACTCTGATGTGGCTTGCACTCAAAACATCCTCATTAAATCAGTGGGATTCTACTGGGTGCAAGTCAAAGCAGAATTCAGCCCAAAGGTTCTGACAGGGAAAAATTATGTTAGGCTTCCAAGCCTCACAGAAGCTTATTTTTCATGGCTTGCTCCCCTGCCCCTGTGGATGTCTAACGTATTCTTTGGCTGAAAGAAATTTAAAATCCTCGAGTCCTTTTTTTTTCAACTGAAACCACACAAGTGTGGAGAATCTCACATAAACAGACACATGAGAGCCTTTGATAAAACTGCAGACAACAGTTCTAATTTTTTGTTACATTGGAAAAATAAGCTTAGCTTGCTTTCCTAACTGTTCTCTCTTCCCTTATAAACTCAGCCACCCAGGGTCTTTACAAATATAGGAGAGGCTAATAGCTTAAAGCATGGGGATATATTTTTTCCCTTAGGGATGCTAAAGCAGAGCACACAGACACTCATCTGATGATAGAATTTTTATCCTGGGGCAAAATCTCTGAAGTCACTAATTCCCTCTATATTCCTCAGATTGCTTTTCCCCAGAGTTTTGCCAAGAGAAGTTAACTTTGCTTGTTAGTTGTGTTAAATACAAGTTGCCCTGATGACTTCAGAAAGTGCTGTTCTTTATTGCAATTATAAAAGCCTGCTTCTTTCTTTACAGGGATGTTCATTACCTAAATAAAGCAGGAGCAGCACTGTCATTTGAGTTGTTGTTACTATAACATGGTTAACATGATGTAGCCAAGCAATGAGCACACAGAAAATCAGAACAAGGATTACTGAATTTATTAGGAAAGAGAACTGCAAGTATTTTAACGTAATAAGGTTAAAGGATTAGGTTCAAGACTTTAAACTCAGTAAGTGTTAATCCATTTACTTTCACTCCGGTTGCAAACAGAGAGCTTCATCCTCACATGCTACTCAGAAAAATCTCTTATTAACTCCAGTGGAAATATTACTTGGCTTAGGGGAAGCAGGATCAAGTTCATTCATTTCATTTTAATGAACAGAAAACTCTTCAGACTCTACTATATCTTCTTGAAGAAAAAAAAAAATCCTTGAACAGAATAACTACAATAGAAAACCTGAAGCTATTGCTCACCATCACCTCAAGCTAGGCCTATGGTCTGTGATGTATGAAATCCAACTTGTAACAGAGTAACTGCAGAGACCTCACTCCATAGAGGTGCAGGCTGCACCTGGTAGGAGCACTGCAGGCACTGCTGTGGGTGCAGTAAGTAACCAGCACTTCACAGTAACGCACAATCCAAACTGCAGACATTGGGGCAACAAGGTTAGAACCCACAAAGTCAGAACTCACAAAGTCAATCAGTAATCTCAACCTCCTGAGAGGCAAAAAAAAACCCAAAACTGTCCTGCCACTTTAGAATTAAATAATAGGAGTACCATGTGCAAGGCATGTAAAATTGTCCTATTCTGCTCAGTTTTCCAGTGTTCTTACTTTATTTATCCGTCTGTATATTTTTTTTTTAGCTTCACTCAGTGAGATCAAGAAACAAAAACACTAGGAGAAAATAGGCATTCCATACAAAGCCAGGTTATTTGTTTCTTTGTTTAATCCTACCAAAACCAAAGGTATTTTCTATCTATCTGTGAGAGAAGATGGCATTCCCACAGGGTCATCAGTAGGGACCA
>NW_010185912.1:0-3570 GCF_000695765.1 Mesitornis unicolor | reverse complement strand
GCAGGATGCTCATCTGGAAGGTACTCGAATGCCAAGTCCTCAGGTCAGGTACAGACTGTTAGGTACAGCTCCTGTTAGGTAGGAGCCCTGGGCTAAGCAGCTCACAGCTCCTTCCTCCTCCCTCCACTTTTATAATCCTCAGATACTGCAATCCTCAACTTCTCCCAATAGCCTCCTAAAATTTCCAAGAACTTTCATACCTTTTGGATATTTCTCTGCTCTTTTAGCCCTACCTTAATACATCATTTTTGGCTAGATGAGCTTCTTCACTGATCTCCTTTTGAACTCAGTTAGCCAAATAGAGAAGCACATACATGTGCAGTAGAGGGGAGATATCACTTGTTAGACCACTCAGTTCTATAGCGGGAGAATCCTGACCTCAGCTATGCATTTGCCTTAAAACAAAATTATTTGAGGTATAAATCTCATCTCATAAAGTGTAGTTTCTAAAATGTACATCCTAAAACTGAATAAATCAAAGGGAAAAAAAAACAAGTGAGCAGTTCTGAGCACTTGACTGTACTTTCTATCAACATAGAGCTCAGTTTTTCCATTTTTTCTGTCAACATGTTAACTATTTATTTTTCTCCTCCATATCACACAACTGGACTAAAATATTTATTTATCAAGATTTTTATATTCAAGAAAATATTGTTCACAGACTGACTGCATGAAAAGAAATATTATGCACTGGCCCCAGTCACCCCATAATAGCCTTTAAATCACCTAGCTGTTCTTTATCTGGCATCCTTTCCTTCCATCATTGAAGGATTTGAGCATCTTCCAACAATTCTCTATACAACACAGCAAGCACCTGCTATGTCCAATCTCTTCCCTTATACAAAAAAATCTCCAAACCAAATAAAACCCATTTTGTTGCTAACATATTATCTTAGGACAAAGATCTAGTCCAAGAAGTGGATCAGTTGAAGAACTTCACAGGTCTCAGCCCTGCCCATGGGAAATGATCCTAGAGTAAAAGCATTTGCCCTTGTATGATACAGTAGTTTCATTAGCACAACAGGGGTACAGATCTTGACACTAAGGGCAGGATTGCCTCCTTTCTCACTGTGGCAGATGCACCCACCCTGATAAAGACCTGAGGAAAGACCCAACAAAGACAGTGCTAAAGTTTCTGGCCCTGGTGGCACCAGGACTGCCTCCCCCCTCACAGCTCATGTCTGGACCACACAGTGGCGGTCAAAGGCGGAAAAGTTGGGGTCCTCAGACAATAGGGGGTGACACGACCATGTATTGACCACAGATCAGATTCGACCAGGGTATAAATGGGGCCCCGCCGGAGGACTCATTTGAGTCGGTCCTCCTCAGAGCAGCGGGTCTGCAGTCGGGGACTCTCCCCTTGAGTTGGGACATCACTTAAGGTAACATCTCGAGATTGAGAGCCCTCCCTTTTTTGGTGAGTGAGTGAGTGCACATTTTGGATCGTTTGGCCAAAAACTTAAGAATTCTTAACTCAGCTGTGTCTGGTAATATTCCCAACCAGCATATCGAACCTGTATTTGTTAAATGTCAGTGGAATGTTGTCTTGGTGAATTAAGTTTTGTCTGCCTAATTCAAGTTGCAGATTAAAGCTTGTTTGAGTTCATTATTTGTGTGCATGTAGCCATTTTGGTGCGATTCTGGGACACTCACTCTTCCCAAAACCACCCCACCCACCTGCTCCAATGGTATGCGAAACAAAGTATTTATGGTGTTGGTCATCATTAATTAATTCTGGATTAAATCACAGGCTCACTCTATTACCATAACAATGCATCCCTCTCCATGGCAAAGAGATTACAGAATTCTGTAACACTCGCCATAGTAGTTATTAAAGTCAAACTGAAACTTGTTATTATTATGCTAAGTAAATGTGACCAATATATTGTGATGAAAACAAAATTGCAAAATTCCACTCATCATTTTCAAAGTGATGAGTCAAAGACTGGTACGGAAATCTAAAGCATTTGTTCCTGAAGATCATCTAAGATATACACTCCCTAAGTAAATTCAAACCAAACCAAATTTTACTCAGCTTCTACAAAATTTCTTCTTTGTTATAACAGGTTTCAGAGATCACACACTGGAAGGAGGAGAGTTTACACAGGACAGAGCTATCAAAGATGAAAGGACACAGGAGCGGAAGCAGAGCTCTGCTCCTCGGGAGGTGCTGCTTGATTATCCGCAGTCCCCAGGCTTGTCACCAAACAGTTTGGGCTTCTCAAGCTTGAAGACCCATACGGCAAGCAAGCACTCTGGCTCCAAAAAGTCTCCTATGGAAGAATACTGCCATGGAGATCCTGGAGCTCTTGAAGTACAGCTTACAGAAGAGGTAAAACATCTATCCCACATTTTATTTAATAAAGAGGATTTACCAAAATCTAGTCTGGCACCAGTTCACATCCCTCCTTGAAATACAAGCCTGAAATAACAGCAAAGCATCTTATCAAATGCTTTCCTTTTAAGGTAAGGGCTGTTGAAGTACAGTCACTACATGTAACAGGCTAACCAAACTTTTTTTTTTTAAGTGGAGTTTTGTATATAATAATAATTACATGATGCACTATGCATTGCCAATGTTAAGTTGGTTTCAGTGTGTATTTTTCTCTTTGACAGTATGAAAGTAGGATCTCAGTTTACACAGCTCCTACTTTACCAATCCTATCAGTGGTATTATCATTAATAGCTCATCATTATCATTAGTCACCACTGCCTAAAAGGTTTTTTATCTCAGAAAAAACCAGATATTTTACAGTCAAGTTGTATTTTCCTAGACTCTTCACCAGCATTACTAGACTATACCTACCTATCTTCAGTGACAACTGTAAATGACATAAGCAGAGGAAAAGTTTGTTGAACCACCTTTTATGCAAAATAACATTTGAGTGATGCAAGATAGACAAAATTTAAGTAATATTTAGAACAGGTCAGACAAGAAAATCTAAATTTTTTCAGTGAGGATGAAACAGTTTACACAGGATGCTTCTTAGTACAGCCAAACTTCAATTCTCTATCAAGGATTAGAAGTTACCCCTGCAGAAGAGACTGCAATACTCAAAAGCATCTAGAAACTGAAGATAAACAACTCAACAAGACTTCACTGACATGCCAAAAAGAGTTAATGAGATGCCTAACAAGAACAGTGAGAAGGAGAAGGGAGGATAATATGTACAGGACACTGATAAGAAAGGAAAACACATTAAGTATACATCTTCACCTGTATTATAGCTATGTCTATCCACAATCAAACTGCAATGCATTTATGGTAACACACAAAAAGCTATAGCACCAGATTCTGACCACTCACCCCAGAACAGGGTCCTAAACAGGAAAGGAAACACCACAAAAATACTCTACTCAATTTCTGAAGTGATTCACTTCAAACACCACTGTTCACAATTTTGTATACTTTCTTCTCCCCTTCCAGATCAGCCACTTCCATTTCTAGCATCCAAGTTCTGTACTGCATATCCTATATTGTCATAGTGGCTGTTTCTATGCAGTTAGGATCTCAATTTTGCATTGAAGCTACTTCTTGTACCAGAGAGTCATGGTCAATGGGGCAGAGTC
>NW_010185911.1:0-5368 GCF_000695765.1 Mesitornis unicolor | reverse complement strand
CGCCCCGTCCCGAGTCCTGGGACCCGGTGCCCTGCGGCTGAGGACTCTTCAGTGAAGGGCTGCGGTACGAGTGTCCGTCCCTGGAGAAAGGGGTGGCAGGAGCGATGGCCAGGAGGGAGCGGCCGCAGCTCTTAGCTGGCGTCCTAGCAGTACGGGAGCACTGTGGAAGCAGAGCAGAGGCACTGTCAGCGCTCTGCAGTGCTTACTTTTCTCAGTTCTCCGATTCCTAGTCACAGGAACCCTGCTGAGGAAAGACCATTTCTTCCATCCTAGTCTGACACTGCTACAGTGGCTTTTAAGTAATGATGAGGAGTTAGAAAGGGCTTCTCTGCCTGTGTAATGTATCAGGCCAAGGCAATTTTCATATCCATTCCTGCCAAAGGTAGTGAGAAGGAAAAGTCCTGTGTCTGATTGCGAATGGAGAAGGTGGGCCGTAAAAATAATTGCGGACTGTAAGAGCTGTGAGTTTGAGATGAGATGATGGTTTGAAAGGCTACAAAAGGTACTTCCTTCTCTGCAAGGAAGTGGGAGGGCATCAGGTGCTTCCAGGTGGCAGAGCTGTAGGTACAGCAGCCCCACAAGCAGGGGGGCCGTATTGCAGGGCTGGTGAACGTGGTTCCCTGTAACCTCTGCAACAGCCAACACAGAACTCGTGTGAATATATAGTCAAGAAATTGAGTGTCTCCTTGTGCAAGACACCAGTAAACCAGCAACACTACTGTCAGTGTACGTAATCCCAGAGCACGTCATGGGTCCTGCATGTGCAGGCTGGACATAGAGCAGTGGTGCTTTGGGCGAGTTGTAGCATTGCATACAAATGGTGAAGGTCCTTGTCTTCCTTTCAAGCTAGAGAAATGGTGTGCCTGTTAGAGATATGGTTGGCACAGGAGACCCAAAGCCTCTTTGACTTTCTAATGTTGGTTTTGAGTATATTACTGCATTATCAGATGCCTGCTGACCTGCGGTGCATCACAGAAGTCCTGGTGGCCACTTTAGCTTGTTCTGCATTGTTTCAACCATGGAAGTTTGCAGTGCTTGAACCAAACACCAGCTTATCAGCTGGAACCACAGACTGTAGATAGACCTTTAGTCAGTCACATCCTTGAATGTCCTGTGAACAGAGGACTGTGTCATGGATGTCCTGTGTCACTGTTTCACACGTGCAGGCAGCAGCAGGCCATTCTATGTGGCCAGTGACTGCTCACAGAAATTATCAGTTCTCTTTGCCATGATCATGATCTTCAAGGCATGGAGGAAGAGGCGCATCACTGTTACAGCTAAATTCCCTGTGTTTATTACTCCCGCTCTGAAGCGGGAGCACGGCTGCAAAGTCAAGGAGGATGGAGAAAGGATGATGGTGCCTGCTAACTTGGGCCTAAGCTGCTGCTGTAGAAAGACACGTGGTCATCATCATCGAGCTGCTGTACGTCCTCTGCATGCTGCTGATGCAGGCGAGATGTGGCTTTACTGGGGCAGCTGCTGTGGTCTCCAGCTGAAATGAGGAGAGGTTTTCTTGGTCTGAATAAGCACTGCTGGGGTGGTTTGCCCTGAAGTGCATTGTGGCACCAGCAATAGGCTGGAGATTCTCTGTTTTCTCTCCTCCTTGACAGGAGGATGAAGGCACAGCTGCTGATATATTGGGTCACCTTGAAAATCAGCGAATTACTAAGTCATACTGTGAGAAGTGCATTTCCTCCTCCCCTGGTCTTTTAAAAACCAATGGGTTTGATGCTAATTGGCTGCTGTGGTTACTGTGACAGTGCGTTCTTTCTACTGCCCAACTACAAAGCTCTTACAAGCCCTTTTTTAAGGGCTCCTTACTGCCGTTTTACTCTTCTGCACGTCTGAAATTGAGTTGCAAATTATTTCCTTGTTTTTTTAGTGGGTTTTTGGTTAAATATGTGCAATTTCTTCCACCTCTGCTCCTATTTGGTAGTATTTAGAAGGAAGGGAGGAGCTACTTAAACCAGTAATGTACTCTGAGAAAATTAGGTTTGTACTACTTTAAATAGCAGCTGTTTTAACAAAAAGTTAATTTTTCTGCTATCATGCTTATGTATGAAGGTCTGTATGCAGCTTTTCTGGTTTTCTCTCCCCATAACTCACATCTGGCTTGGTTTTGACTGCTGTGCAGTGATGAAGGTTGGGTGGATGTCTCGATGTGGAATTTCTGTGTGCATCTTCAGAGAGAATAATACAGTGAAAATTTCTGGGTCAGCTTCCCTGTACCTTTAGTGTGCCTCATAATCTGGTAACAGAATGAGACAGCGCCCTTGCTTGGAAAACAGTTGAGCTAAATAAACCTCGAGCTTTGCAAAAGCAGCGTGCCGAGGAGTCCTTCTGAAGTCACCAAGACACCACCAAAGATGTGGCTATTCCCCTGCCTTCCTCTAGACGGGCAGATCTGCTGGCAGCGCTGGTGGTTGTGATCCATGGTGGTGTTTCCCTGGGTTGGATGAGTGTCCCATTGACGGCGGTGGCAGGCAGCCACCTCGCTTCTCTGCCACTGACAGTTGGGTGTGTGCAGAGCGCGGTGTCTGGAGCAGGGAACCATCTGCTGCTGTCATAGCTCCCGCTTGGAGCCGTGCCATGGCTCCTATTTTAGGAAGCTGCCTCCTTTTCTGCACAAGATGAAATCGTGTTTTCTGCCCCTTCCTTCCAGTAACTTGGTGAAATGAAGTAAAAATCCTATTGTAATTCAGACCGAGCAGCGCCTCAGGTGGCCTCTAGTCCAGCCTCCTGCTTGCAGCAGAGTCAGCTGTGAGATCAGACCAATTCAATATATGCAAATAATCTACTTTGTATATTTTAAATACACTTGCACTACAAGTTGAAACGATACTATGCTCTAAAACTCCTAACATCTTGGTCATGTCAGATACCTAAACTTTTCCTTCTTTTTCCTGGCTCGAAATTGCTAATATTTTAATGAGAAATAATGGAGGGGTTTTTTTCAATTTTCCGTAAATGAAGTGATGTGTTAACTGGAAACAAAGTTTATTTTGACTGTGTAACTGGCCGTATTACACTTAAAGAAAAGTCCTGTTTTCTTTCAAGCATCAGTAGCTTAGAAAAGCATCCACTTCTTCCCCCAGTGCCTTTGATATGAGCATGGCTGAATAACTGCACATTCAGTGATTACCAAATGTCTTGGTAGTTATGATGTTTTCTCATGTGGTGAATACAGCTGTACAGTTGTATTGGGGCCAACAAATGTTTGTGAAGATGAGCTTGCCTTAATTAAGCTTCTTGGAGTTTATCCACTAACATGCAAAAATAACTAAATGTGAGCAATTTGCTCTACATTTCTTAAAAAAGAATCTGTAAGAGGCCATTAATCAGGATGGTGCTCTCAACTGCCTCTAACTTTCTGTACTTCGGTTTTAGACAAAAACCCCTTATTCAGGCTTAAACTGTTCTTTTCCTATGTAAATGTTTAACAGTAAGTTCTTTCAGCAGCAGCAAAGCTGGGTGAACCTCTCTGCCTGTTCACGTTGGCTTCTTTGACTTAACATGGGCTACATTTGACTATGCATACTCTGGCATCTAATAATAGGGATTTGTATACCAGGGCCACTAAGGGAGGCATTGAAAATGCATGTACCTGCCTACCCGAGCAGTGGAGTAGATACTATTTGTGTCTTTACTGTCAGGTCTTTTAAAAACTGAGAATATGCAGGGTGATTCCCAAACTTATTGACTGCGAAGTTGGGGTAATAACATCAGACCTTATCAGTAATCTTGTTAGATTAATAATATGTGATGCTTATATGAAGAGGAAGAAGTAACAAGCTGGATTTTGTGCTTGTTGATGGTTTGCATTAGGTTCCATCTATAAGTTTATGCTTCCTGTGATCCCTGGAAACAGTGTCATAAAAACAGACCCTGATCCTTGGGACCACCTTGGTGAAATAAGTTGGATGATAAATGATTTTAATGACAATTTAAGAACTTCGTATGGAGGACATTCGCTTTAGGACATGCTGACCAAGTGGTAACTTGTTGATAGTTCTGAGCAGCTTTCACAAGCAATGCCGTTTTTCACGCTCCTTAGCATCAAGTGACACAGTTGTCACCTGAAGGCTTTTTTGTTTTGTGCAAATAAGTTTCAATCCCAGTTGCATAAATGAGTGCAGTCTTGATTTGCAGATGTTTGGCAGTGTGTGATGACAGTTGGCTGGGTCACAAACCACCGCTGCAGTTTGAAACAGCCAACCTAGTGCAGTGTGTGGTGAGGGCACAGTCAGTGGGGAAACGAGGGGAGTTTCAGCCTCTCTTAGCACTGTTCTCTCTGCAGGATGTGGAGGAGAAGCTCTGCACAGCTGCCTCTTTTCCCTGCACTTGAGTGCTTGGCTTTGGGGTCCTTCTTTAGCAGAATCACTTTTTCAGATATTTGTCATCTTCAGCACGTTGGATCTGTGGTGAGAGTTTTTTGGTCTTGCTCTCAGTTCTGGGCAATACACAAACACTTCTTCCCTTGTCTGAAATAAAGCATGGCACTCGTCAGCTGAAATGATGTTAAGAACATGTGAAAATATGCCAGCTTGCATATTATAACTCGTGATTGTCACAGCTCAAGTCAAACCTGCGGCCCAAACTTGGAGCGTGTACTGTTTTCTTGTGTGGCAAAGTGCTGCTGAAGGGTTGCTGCACTGAAATGTGGTGCTGGGAAAAATCTGGTGCAAGTGTCCCAGTCCTGTCTGAACTTCCCGCAAGTGCGCTGCTCCAGCATGTGTGGCTTTTTCTTTTCACACTTACTAGGTAACCTTTCCCAAAATCCATCCTGAATTTTCTCTGATAAAAAAACAGCCATCTTCCTTTAGTCATCAATCCTACTCATAGCCTGTCATTGAGAAGACGTCTGTTGGTGTCTCCCCCCAGGCCTGCTCTTTGCTGGACTGAGAAAGTGCTGCTTTTCCAGAGCAGCCTGGGAGAGGTGGGATCTCTGACCCTGCTGCTCCAGGCTCTGCAGCGTGCACTGCATGATGCTTCAGTGGGCTGCAACCCGTTTTGGGACTTTGCCAGCTCTTGGTGAGTCAGGGAGGTTCTCTGGTATTTTTTTATGTAGGCTACTGCTACTAACATATCCTAAAATCAGTTTTGCTTCCTGGACAACATAAAGGAGTGAATTATACCCTGTTTTCTACAATTTTGCCATCTTTCTGCTTCTTGATTGCTTCTTTTGGGTGTTCTCCTTTGCATGTGATACTACTGACTGTTTAAAATGTCTGCTCTTGTTGCATTAAGTGTTCCTTCTTCCACTCTCTGGTTGAAAGAGGAGAGGAAGAGCAAGTGCTTGGGGTGCAGAAGTCCAGAGTCCCCAGAACCTCAGGTTCTGCTTGAGTGCTATCTCACAGCACATACAAGA
>NW_010185910.1:0-1997 GCF_000695765.1 Mesitornis unicolor | reverse complement strand
CTGAACATGAGGAAAAACTTTCTCACTGTGAAAGTGACTGAACATTGGACCAGGCTGCCCAGAGAGGTTGTGGAGTCTCCTTCTCTAGAGACATTCAGAACCCACCTGGACGTGTTCCTGTGTGACCTGGTCTGGGTGTTCCTGCTCTGTCAGGGGGGTTAGACTGGATGATCTTTCAAGGTCCCTTCCAACTCCTAACATTCTGTGATTCTGTGTGATTCTGTGAAGGCACAAGAACAATCACTGTATTTCATTTAATTCTTTTCTCTACTAGTGTATCAAGCAAGAAGTATCAGGCTGACATGGCCATCAGGAATGTATTTCAGTTAGACTTCAAGGGACAAAAATCTATTATGGTAGAAACAAGGAGAGGTGGTTTTGTAGTCTTTATCACTGAGGTCTCTTAAGAACAGCTTTATTGCATATAGGCTGATTTAAAACAAAAGTATACTGAAACTGCTTTAGGATGGGAGAAAAGACTTCTTGGGTTTCCTTACTATGAAACTTTTGAGGAAAATGGACATTTTAACACTGCCTATCTTCCCTGTTCCTTCTCTTTATGGGAAAACTAAACTTAATGGGAAACTAAAACATTTGAAGAAAGCTGAAATTTTCCAGTAAGACTGGCTATTTACTGTGGACTTTTTGATTTTTTTCATAGTCAATTTTAGGACCAAACAGACAAAATCAGTTCTATGATGGACTCTTTTCTAAGAAACTTAGACTCTAATTCAGCACAGCAAAGTGTCTAATGTACTTAAGAAATTATTTCTCATGGTGACTTTGCTGTAGTATAATCCCTGTTAAAGATGTACCAGACAGACATGCTCTGAAGTGTATAGCATCAGCCTTTTGTGAATTTAAGCCTAATTTGACCCTGGTTACTGAACTAGTCCTGAAACAGTGTAAATTTTTAATGGGAAAAATACTAACACTGGGATGTGCTGTAGCTTTTTATTTGAAATACATTTTCAGAAAAAAGAAACTTTTCAAATCCTCTGGATAAGGAAGAAGTATTGCCTTCTGCAGTATGCATTGAGCATAAATATCTTGCTAAAATCTCCAGTTCCAGTCCAAGAAGGAGCAGCATCTTACGGAGTCTGAAGCAAAAGAGATCAAGCAGGCATATTTGTACTCTGATCCAGCTGCAAGATCAGCAGTTTTATTAAGCCATTTCCAGTAAGTACATTTAGTGGTTTCATAGAAGGTCCATATGGGATTTCAGTGGCTTTACCAATGGGGAAAATGGGGAGGAGGAGATGATGAGGAAAGCAATGAGTTGAGAGAAGGCAGAAATAAGAATTCAAGTAAGGATTTGTTGAATTTTATCTCACCACACAGACATGTAACTACCTTGGAAATACCTGCACCAACAGATGTGGGAAAAAGGTAGAAAAGAGAAGAGGAGCTGGTTTCTGGTTTGTTTGTGTGGCAGAAACAGTCCCATTATGTAGCCCGCCTGTGCAGGCCTCTTTATGAAATGTACGTACATTTGTAACACTTTATATTTAGTTAAATAATTTATCAATGGTTAATATTTCAAAAGAGTAAAGTAGAAAATCAGATAAAATTTTTATACCCGCTATTAAAAGTTGAATGGAGCATTGAAAGACAATCCAAGCAATCATCCCCTCAAATCCATCTACTGAAACAGCCTGGCTTCGAGCAAAAAGGAAACCTTGCACTTTATTTTGTGCTGGGTGTGAGTGCATGTGTGTAGGTCTTACAGTAACAATGGCCACTCCAAGTCATAAACTTTCAGGTGGTCACCAGCTCCTGTCAGGCCATTTTTAAAAAGACCCCAAAAGCTGTCACCTTATCATCTTTTCTTATTTACTTAATGGCTCTTGTTATTTCTGTGATACCTGATATATCCACAGTGTGGTCTTTCAGTTAGTATAATGATGAAGCATGATGTTTAAGCCTCTGCTGCTACTAATATCAATGGCACTGAAATGGTCCCCACATCATCCTTCTCTCTAAGTTGGAAAGGTATG
>NW_010185909.1:0-30429 GCF_000695765.1 Mesitornis unicolor | reverse complement strand
CAACCAAGCGATTCTGTGATTCTGTGATATTCTACCTTTTTACACTGAATAAAAGAGGAGGGGAGACATCCATTGACCAGTCACAAATAACAATTCTAACAACATCTGGGAAGAAAAGCAAGTCTTTATATTATACCTTTAGATCCAGGAAAACCTTGGTCACCTCGCTCACCCTTAACGCCTGGGAAGCCAGGAGATCCTTTTGGACCTGAAGTCAATGGAAATATTCACATGAAAATTCAATAATTTCTTGATTTGTAAGGATATGTGCAGAATAATAACATACAACCCCATGACCATGCAAAAGCTATGACTTTATTTGCAGAAGTACTTTTAAACTGTTTGCAAGAACCAGATACAAACAACAGCACTAAGTGACCAACGAAATGATGACTGAAAACAATTGTATCTTTAATTAATATCTTTCTCTAAATTATAATTATTTTTTTCTATTAATAACTGCATTCTTTATACACATGGTGTCTTCATGCATATGACAGTGACAGTAGCAGCAATACAGGCAGTGAGATACCGTGCCTATGTTTCCTCAAATATAGCTACAATATTTGCCCCACCAATTCTCAAGAAAATATTTAAGATTCTTGACTGGTAATGTCTTAAACTTGAGAAAAATCTCGATGCTCTTGTACACTTTTTGATGCAGCTTTCAAAATCTTGTTTCAATAATTTTTAACATAGAGTCAGCATTCTTTGAGCATCTTTTTTGAGACAGGAAGGATATGACAGACACATCTTCAAATATTTTTTAGGAACATGGTAAATTTTCTTCTCACCTGGAACACCTGGAACACCTGGAGGTCCCAGATCACCCTTTTGTCCAATATCTCCTGGTAAACCAGGACTACCCTGTATAAAAGAAAATGTTATGTACAGTTATCCTAAACTATTATGATATGACTCTCAAATAGGCTGTGTATTTTTGGAAACAAATAAAAAAAATAATATCAGAGAAAAGCCATTAAGTTTAAGGAATGTTTATTCTCTACCTTGAAGATATGAAAAGCTTCTCTTACAGGAAGAAGTGTGACACCCTGTTCTTACTAAACTATTTTTTGCCTTACAAAGATACTAGATCAGAATAAGGTCTCACTAACAGTATAGCTAATAAAAAGGTCCTCAACCACAGATTTTATTGTTATGAAAAACATTGGTAAGTACAAAGCAAATACTGATTTCAGTGCAGACCCAGCAGGTGGTTGCTAGTTAGATAATTAAATGGGGTAATTCTGGACCACAGCAGTCTTGAAACCCTGTACATTCATATGCGGAATTACATTAAATATGCTCAACAATTTATAATCCTTTGAAGATTTTTACTTTCAACACGGCTAAAATACTCAAGAATTTACACACTTCAAACACAATGGGAACTCCTCCTTCTGCCTTCACTATTATTAAACTGCTCCCCTGAAATTAATGGTAACAAGTTCACTGTAGCCTCACTTCAAGGAAAACCAAGGCCATATTTCAAAAAACACTGTAAACAGTAATTTAAATGCCTGCTGATTTCCTTTTCTTTTTTGTCTGTAGCAGATTATCTCAAAAAAGCTTGTAAGTATAGGGTTTTTGCCTGGCTGAATCAATATGGCAGTAACAGTCCCCTATTTAATAAAATGTGGAACACAGGTGGAGGAAAAAAACAAAATCACTTTGCTAAGTAACTTCATGATGGGAGGTTGGAGATGTGAACTGAGTATTCAGTGAAAAAGAACATCAATGGAAGGATTCATCTCATCATATTTGGAGAGCAATAGAATAGACAAACACACAGGAGTGAGTTTTCATTTGATGTAAGTTAGAAGTTTATAATAAGCTAAGAAGAACAAATGTCTAATACTTTCCACTGACTATAGCAGTAAAAGAGATGACTAACTCAAAAATGGACGCCAAACAGTGAGACTTCCGAAGTTAAACAAAAGAAATGCTACTCCCTGAGTGGTAAGGGAGGTATTAATGAAGTAAGGTTCCCTGGTTACTCTCAGTCATACAGTCACCGTATGCAGGATTATTTGAAGAAATGGCCCTCTCCTGTATCATAATATGTGAACTTCTGTAGCACAGAACAGGAGGGCTAACATTCATTCAGAAGACTCAATCTCATTAAAAGAGGTTTTTTTAATAACTTTTTTTTAGGTTATAATTAGAAAATGGAATTATTTATAGAGGAGACTGTTGCAAGTTTTCTGTCAAAATACTTTTTCCGTAACAGTATGTGGTTTTTTAAACTTTTTTTTTTTTCCCATCAGATATAGCTTGGCAAACAACATTTTGTTTTGGATCTGTTCCAAACAAAACATAACAATTTCAATTTGTGAAAATGTTGAAAATGTTTGGTTTCTCATTTCAACATTAAAATGCACAGAAAAACCCATGGGATTTGTATTTCACTATCTGACCTCTGCATTTTTTTGGATAGTGTTTTTGGACAGGCTGTGTCACCCATGTTGTAACAAAATCTCTTTTCTGATATAGGTCACCATGTACCTGGAGACCTACAGTGACTGAGCTGTAATCGGGACAGGAGCCTGCCACACTGAGGAGGATGAAGACCATCTTAGTATGTATCACCAGAGGAAGTTTAATATTGAAACTCTCACTGGAATATTTCACACTGAGTTAACAATCCAGTACTATGCATTGTGGCTCAAGGATAGTCAAACATTTCCTTCTGACTGAAGGCATGGAATCAAAATCCTTTAGCATTTCCTATTATTGATCAACAAACAGTCTTGGACTGGAATATCAACCTGTGAAAAGCTTTATAATTTCCTGGGGTAAAGAAATGTAGCTCTTTGTAGAAATACTGCAAATTCTTAAAATAGGGAAAATATAGTGGAATTACTACCTTCAAAGCTGGTATGGTATGGTCTCAAAGGAAAAAAAAAAAGGCATAATGTTTTTGACACTGACATAGATCTAGCACCAGAACACTGAAGCAAATCCTTAATGTCTCTGTGAAGTGACTCCTGAATGCAGAAAAGAATGCAGTAGATATCTCTGCATTATCATGAATAATGTGGACCTTTTAAGTTCATTATCAGTATCCTGCCTTTCACATCCAAACCATATTCCTGAGTCTTCCTTCCTTTTGTTGAGTGATGTTTACCTACTTTCTTATTCTTTCTTCCATAAATCTTATTATCATTTTCTCAGTAGGAAAGAGGAAATGAAAACTTTAAATATAAAGCGTATTTTTCAGCGTGGAAAAAGGCAACAGACACTCCAAGAGAAAGCCTATAGAAGTCCAACTACTCTGGGTGACCGTCCTATTCTACTTCATTCCCCCTAATACACAGAAAAGGGACTGTTTTAGACCAGGGAAAATGAATAATATATAACAACAATGTATTAATAGCATTGCCTGTTTGTATTTCTAAATCAGCAGTTATATTTCATCACTGACAGTACTGAAAGTGCACTTTATTTGAAAGGCTTCATAACAAAACCAAACAGTTCAGGTATTTTCAGAAGACAATTTATCGTGAAATATGCAACCTTTAAAATTAACTACTAATGCATTTGCAGGATTTATGGATGTGCTGCAGCCATCCCGTACTGTTAATACACTGTAAATTATTTTCTGGGTGTTGTATGTTACCACTCACTATCTGTAAATTTCTAATAAGTTCATTAGCTCACTGGAGCTTATTGGTAGGCAGCCTTTAAAAGAAGAGAATTGAAATGTTTTCTAACTGACTATGCATTGTCAGCAGGGAGTCCAAAGGTACTATGAGCACAACTATTTTTTTGAACAAGAAACATCTATGATTAATATATCCATTAATTACAAGAACTAGATTTCAGCAAATCTGGAGTGTACTGAAAGTAACTTACTGGCAGTCCCTGGAAACCTGGATCACCTTTGACTCCTGGACCCCCAGGAGTCCCAGGCCAGCCATTGCTCCCCTGCTCTCCTTTGGCCCCTTTCACACCTGGAGGTCCTGGTGGCCCTGTTGGACCTGGTAAACCTAAAAACCAGAAGAAGAGAGCATTTAGTGGCAAAATTGTTCAGAGCAGTACCTGATGGAGGATGAGCTGACTTAATCTACAGATGGGCAGAACCAACGTAATTATTGTAACAACATTTCAAGAAAATAAGGAGGAGAATCTGTTGCAGGGAGGTCCACATGACTCCCCATCTGACTGGACATCTATCGTTTATCAGCTTGTGGCTTATGGAAAATAGTGGAGAGTTTTATGTATGTGCAGAACTAACAGATGGTACGTTCTCAGGTATGAACATGCTAGAGACATACTGCAGCTCTGCTCTGCTCTCCTCCTTAACCTCTAGCACAAGGGCACTGCCAAAGTAAGGCCATGCTGGGACATTTCTAAACACATTAACACTCCAGGACATAGGAACATACAGCCATGGCTGCCTCGGAACAGTAAATAAAGTCCAGAGGGACACATGGAAATGGGAGGCAAACTTCTCAACATCAGAAGGACTCCTGGACAAAACCAACTGCCTGAGGACATAAAATCAACTTGTTCTGGGACATAATGCCAAACTGCCTATGAAGGAGAGCTTTAGTCTGATCTGTGAGAAGAGGATATAAACAAGGATATGCAACACTGATTATATTATTAATCAATTAGGTGAGCTTTGATTAACAACAGTACATTAATACTAAAGAATTACCTGGAAGGCCAGGTTGGCCTTGGGGTCCTCTGTCTCCTTTAGGGCCCTCAATTGCACTTCCTGGTAGTCCAGGAAGACCTTGGCTGCCCTTAGGGCCGGGTGGACCAGCATAACCTGGTTCACCTTTCAGGCCTGGGATCCCTGGACTTCCTGGGGATCCTGGAAACCCCACATCACCTTTCGCACCTAAGAATTGAAGCAACCCCCAAGAAAATATTAGAGAAAGAATAACAATCACTGAAACCTTCTACCTTATTATTCACTCATAGTAAGCTTTATTCCTTAAGAATGCATTGACCTTGCCTTTATATATCTGTACAAAAATGCAAAACTTTAGGAAAACTGTATTATTCTCCACCTTATGCCATAAATTATGAGGAAAAGACTAGTTTGACTGACATATCTTTTCTTAGCTAAACTGATCACTGGGCTATTTTAATTCACTCTAAAAATAGATGAACATTCAGCAGCTCTCTTATCAGTTCTTCCACAAAGAATATAAAGCCCTCAAAGCCTTACTCCATTACAGTTATTATTGTCATAGCTGAGCAATAGAAGTTTTGCTTGACTAAGCACAAAAGGACTTGCTCCTGGAGAAAAAGGGAGTATTTTCTGTATTAAGATCTAGATTTAGACACTTGGTACTTACTTTCAGGCTTGTACAAATAGTTAACATTTGCAATTCAGTTTAATTTTAGTTCATGATTGAGCAAAAAGGATATAGATTAGCTGGTGTAAGTACAATAATAAGAGAAATAAAATTTAAAAGAACACTATCCCTGGCTCTTTGCCTAAACAGAACAGGGTCTTTAAATCTTGGACTTGTTTTTTTGGAACTACAATACATTTGGAACACAAATGATGTCAGCTGGATATCTATTTATTAGTCTAAAACCAGGTATTTTTAAATGAGGTGTGCTGGCAAAATGAGAGAGATGCATCAGGTGAGAAAAGTGCTCTCATAATCTAGCATTTTACATGCCATACTGAGCTATGATTAGATAATTTCCTTATTAAAATAAGTTCCCTAATGTTAGGGCTTTCTCAGCAATTAATGACTGCTAATTACTCTGAGATGGTAAATAAAAGATAATCAGAAGTTCTGGTTTATCACTTTTGATTGTCCACACAAGTTTCCTGTATATATAGAAAGAATGAGTGAGGTAGGGCATTGATATTTCAAGTTGCATAAGTTTTTTAAAATTACAGTGTCATGTTAATTTCACAGATGGAGTAGTTGTATCTTTCTTGATTTGCAGATGCTTAAAATGGAAAAACCTGTAATTGTACACAGTTTCCTTTATCAGCAGCAGTTTGACATTTCTTCACTACCATATCTATTGCAGTCCAGTGTCTAGGACATACTTACAGACACCTTGAACAAGCACTGACTCAAGCCAATCCAGCCATTCTCACAGCGGAATGTAGTGACACACTTTTGTGATAGCTATGAACCTGTACCCAAGCTAATAAGTCTTGAGTCCAGGTAATAACAATTTTCAGTAAGATCTTATCAGGTCTCTGCTATCTTTTGCATCTCTGCACTATGTTCCTGTGCATAGTTTAGACATGCTCTACTGAGCTTTAGGAATAACTATTCCAGCAATGAATAAAATTGCATCTGGGCTGCACAACAGTCTCAGGTTAAAAAAAAATACTGCGATATCCTGGCCATGAAACTACTATGTTTAGCTGTCTTGATGCACAGAGCCTTATTAGACTTTGGTTCTTGCAAAATTAGTAGGAAAACAAAGATACTTGGAGTCAAAAGCACAGCACACAAATAGGGGAGTTATTTTTATTACCTTGTCACAGCACAGCTTGCAGTAAACTCCACACTATGAATAATTACCTATTTTAGGGCATACCTAACTCATGTCCAAGATGCTGCCACTGTAACAGAAATTAGTATTTGAGCCTTTCAGAGTTTCTGCCTGCTCTGAAAAGGTAGAGCATGTAAAAGAATGAAGTAGACAGTACATCTGAATTACAGAATTATATTTATAGTATGTTGGGATGGAGGTTTGCTGCTTGTTTAGAGAATTGTTTTACCTTTATCTCCCTTTGCACCGGGAAACCCTGGAAGTCCTCTACCTGGAAGACCTGTAATACAGAGACAGCAAAAAAATCAGATGGGACAGTACTTAAATTTAACCTGTAATGACCAAAACTCTATTAAGCAAATATAAAATCTAAAATGGTTTACGCGAAAGTTCTTCAGGGCAGAGAATGTCTTTGTTCTGCATTGGTATTGTATCTAACACAATGGGTCCTGTATGACTGAAAACCCTACCCTAAGAAAAGGCAGGCCTGCTCCATTATTTCACAGCTCAGTTGCAGACTGAAATAATTGCCAAAACATGCCAATTTTTTAAAGTATTGCCAGCTTTTATGAAATACATTCTTTCAATTCTCAGATCATCTCAATGATCACCTTTACAATGATGGGTGATAGTCAGTAGTTCGAAAGACAATGTACCATATTTTCTAATGTTCCATCCAAAGTACCTCAGACCCAGAATCCACCTCTAACAGCTTCTGTTGTGTAGCCTGTTTCTGTGCATTTTCATACCCCACAAACTTAATGTGACAGTCACAGTACCTTGTTCACCCTTTGCACCAGCTGCACCTGGAATACCATCATAACCTGGTTCACCTTTCTGTCCAATGGAACCAGCAAGACCCGGAACACCAGGTTCACCTGAAAAATAATTGACATTCTCATTTCATCTATGAATCATCAGATATTTTTTAATGTTGTTTTTTACCTCTAAAGAAAAGCTTAACTTATTCTTCTGCTCCCATAGAGACCAGATACTGCAAGATGACTTCAGTGTGACTTCTCCAAGGCTACTTCTGAATTAAATCAGTGTGAGACAGGGCTCAAGTATTACAGATTTTGACAGCTAATTTTCATGAATCTCAGTGAGTTTAGAGTGCAGGAACTTCAGGAAAGACTTGTGAATAGCACAGCCCATTGTCCAATGAGATGATGTGTCCTGCAACCAGCAAACTAGGAACACAAGGCTCCAAGTTAAAAAATGCTGTTATGCTCATAACAGCAATGGACTTATTCTCCTCCCTACTTTATTTCCTCTTTAATATCTAAGTAATGATGTTAAAGTTGTGAATCAGGTTTGGGCCCATGGATCAACTTCACTGTTTTTAAATGAACTCAGAAACAACAGAACTAATGGCCATAACAACAATCGGTCTTGTGGAAGGTGGTAAAATCTCTTCCACAAAGAGTGCAAAAGAAGTATTAGCACCACACTACACTGACCCAGATTTACCTGAGTCATTTTGCTTATGAAATTAACAAATATATCAGGAAATATCTGAGCCAAAGCAAATGTAGAATGCCACTGTCTGGAGGTGAACTATACTTTAAGTAGCATTTGGTAGTTTATATTTCTTTTCTACCTGGTTCTCCTTTTAAACCTGGAATGCCACTTAAGCCAGGAAGTCCTTTTTCACCCTTTTCTCCATGGCGACCAGGGCTCCCTAAAGAAAGGAATAAGAAATGGGTTTACATGCAGGATATCTGGTAAAAGTTTCACATGAGTTTTTCATTGCAATTTCTGTTTTATTAAAGCATAAAAACTTGCCTGGAAATCCTGCCATGCCAGGGGATCCTTTGGGACCTGGGGCACCCGGCATTCCAGGAATTCCTGCACTACCCTTTTCACCCTTGTCTCCAGATAAACCTGGACTACCCGTTCTTCCTGGTTCTCCCTAGAAGAAGCAGCACACATTATAAAATCCACACATTAATTCTGAAACGGCTTTTTCTGTTTGCAATGGTAAATGTCACCCCTCTTATCCATCAGACTTATAAAGACTTTATTTCTTTTTCCATTTAGAAACAAAGTCATTTAGGACTCAATTTGGCATTAAATTCCAGTGTCAGAATTATTGACTTTTCTGGCAATTGCTTAATACCTACATATGAAAACGAGGAGTTTTCTATGCATTTTTATGACAATTTTTACAAAGTTTTTTCCAAATTAGCCTCTTAACTTACTTATTACACTTAATCATCATCAAAAAAATATTTTTCTAAGTCTTCAGCAACTTTGCTACCAGATTAGTAAGATTTATTTTTACAATTTTTACTTATAAATTCATTATTACTGTCATTGTATAGCTAGGAAAAGGAGTGTGACACAAATGAGAATCCTATTAGAATACTATTACAGATTAAATTAACTTTACAGACAGTATTAAAATAGTTCTCTCTTCAGTAATATCTGAGCATTTTATACGTTTTTTCAGCTTTCCAGTATCTCTGTAAAGGTACAGAACTGAAACACAGTTTCAGTGTGATTATGTGCCAATTTGTAAGGCCTTTCAACTTTATTTACTTCATATTTTTACAAGTTCTTCCCCTCCCCCACATTTCTAGCACTGTAAATTAGGCTACTCTGAAATAAGAACCCCACAGATAATGGTCCCATCACACAGAATGCATCTAAACCTGTGCATATGCACATTATTCAAGTTTCTTATCAGGTATTTAAATGAGTGTAACAGAATATCTAATAAAGTATCTTAAAGGCCAACAGCATCTTTTCAAATGAGGTACTTGGTAGAGACAGACAATTAAATCCTTTGGGGTGTAAATACCTTCTCACCAGGAGACCCTGGAAAGCCAATTCCAGGAAAACCTGGTGCTCCTTTGTCTCCTTTTTCACCTTTTTGCCCAGGGAACCCTGGTGTGCCTGGTGAACCTGGTACTCCCGGCAGACCCTTTTCTCCAGGTGTTCCTAGTAAGAGAAAAGGTAAAATGGATGTGTCAGAACTAGTGGTACCCTAGCAGTGTTGATAATGACTTTTCAGTGTTGCCTTAGCTATTCAGAGCTAGAAAATCAATGTAACTCACTAAAATAGCTAGTAAATTAAGTTTTGAGATTCACTCTCTAAATGGAACTTTTTATGGGAAGATAAGCTTTCCTCATAAGAGAAGGTTGTAATATTGGATTCAGAATAAACAGAGCTCTTGCTAAAAATATGATTTGAACAAAAGTTTGTGTTGACTTTAATGCATTCAAATAGGACCACAGTGACAAATGCTGTAGCAAATTTTTCTATCCCCCTTTACCATTTCAGTCTTTCACCTTTGATTTCCTAAATATGCTAGACACAAGACCATCTGAATGACGACAAAGTTCGTGTGTTGAGATATAGGTTCTTCTCCAGTCTATTCTTTATCAATGCCCTCCACAAAACCACTCTTTCTAGACCACTACAGTTTGTAACTAACATACAGTACACAGAAAATCACCAAACATTTTAGAACGGGGAAAAGGTACAAGAAGCTGAATGCAGTTCACACACTAGCAGAGACAGAGACAGACAGACAAACAGATATCACTTGAAAAACTGCCTGCCTGCAACAAATACACAAATCCTACACATCCAGGTAAATGATTTGCGTGGAGAAACTTAGGAAATTATTCTATTATTTGTGTATCACAAAAGAATTGAGAAAGCAACATCTCAAAACTCTCAAGTTCAGATGCTGCAAGTAGTGTAACTGTTTAGTACATCTACACCAACAAATATTCCATACAGGTCTCTCATAATGTTCTGTATTAACTTGATGAAAACAATAATAAGAAGTTCCCAACAATCAGTACCTGGCAAACCCATTTCACCAACCGATCCTTTTTGTCCTGGAATTCCTGGATCCCCTGGGTACCCTGGGGGACCCTGATCACCTTTTGGTCCTACAGACAGCAGAGAAATTAAGAGCCCATTAGTCAATGTGGTTTCAAATACCTAACGAACAGTCTAACCTCTCTGTTGCTAGTTTCAGATATACCTGGATGTCCTGGAGTACCAGGTTCACCATCCTTCCCCGGAATTCCTGGTTCTCCATATTCCCCACGTAACCCTTTTTCTCCTGTTGCTCCATGGTCCCCTGGACACCAAGAAAAACACAGTGAGATCAGTTTGATTAAAATTTACTGTAATGCCATATAATAATCCGTCTAGTTAATTTTTGGTCACTGTTGCTTCTCCCTGCTGAATAAGGAAATGGCTGAATTCAAGCTTCATACATTGTGCAGTAGAGTCACACTTGAGTAAAACACAACTCCCCGGACACTAAACCATGCTGAAGAGAGGCTGCAAACTATTACAATGTTACAGGTGTCTGTGCAAATTACAAGGCAAGTTATATCTTTAAAAGAAATTGCAAATGACCATGTGTTTGAGTTAGATTAATGATTTACTTCAGAAATGCCAGAAAATATCAGGTGTTAACAAAAATAATTGATTTGACTGTTATGCTGTCTAAAAAGGTACATGTGAACAAGCAGTTCACAGCTAGAAATTTGATGTTTCCTCAGTTCTACTTAATATTAAAGCACCTTCATAATTCCAGAAGGCTCTACCTCTTACTCTGTAGTGTGCTTCTTCTCCAGCTTTAATGTCCAAGTTTTTTGGTCATAATCCTTTCTGTCAGCGTTGCACACAGATGCAGGACAATAGGTTACTGAAGACAGCTCACTGAATGTTTCTAAGTAAGTGGATTATATTAAAAACATCCCAAGATGCCCGAAACCAAATTTTCGCATTCAACATCGCTGACAATTTTTCATAAAAATACTGTGCCTTTTCTGCACAGTTTGTATTTTAGAAACTTTTTAAAACTTTACTGTGATGTTTATGCCTAGACAGATGAAGGCAGCTAATAGACAAGCAAAGTTATGAAGTATAACTAGGTTACTTTTCTCTCTTGGTACTAAGTATCTTTGTGATGAAGAGGACAAGATGAGCAGAGTAACAGTGGGAATTTGCAGGCTGGGATCTGTTTGGAACCTACCCTTCCAGGCTGTGTGAGCCAGGCCAATCTGTAGACTCTATGGGTTCAGGAAAAGGTAAAGCATACAAGTTTGCAAGCATGCATTATTAGTGCTGGAGAGATGGAGAGGTTAGAAACCAAAGAAATTAACCATTTGAATTTCTCAGCAAAGGCTTCTTTATATGCGTGTAACCAGTCTGCCTAATTTCTGGAAAAAAAATATAACTAATTATCAATCAGTCAACCTACAGGTCAAAAGTAGATAAGAAAGTAATGAAAAACAACCTATGTAGATTTGTTTTAAGGCTTTTCATACCACCATATATATCAAGATCAGAAACAAATGAGAAAAACATAATCTAGATAAAATCATTATGGACTGGGAGCCTCATCAAACACAAAAAAGACCCCAGAAGCTGCATCTCAGCTTAAAGGCAGATGCACTCCACACTTGCTCCTGCCCTCCCTTGCAGTCCCTGGCTGTCCAAACTGGGAGGCGTTGCCTATCCACACGCCTGGGCTTCTCTGAGACCCAATTGGGACACAGGAGCCCAGGTCTCACTCTGACAAGTAGTCAGGATGTGGAGAAAAAAGGTACCTAGACTAGGAAACAGTTCAAATATAAAATTGCATAGTTATTGGTGATGCACTGCCAAACTGGAAAGGAGTCTCAAGTGCTCTGTCCTGGGCCCAGCAGCGAATACATAGATGAAATATACCAGATGAGAGGAAATTGGAAAGGCTTGAAAAGAGGACAGGACTGCAGAAGGTTTTTGAAGAGTTGGGAGTAAAGGTTGAAAATCAACATCATACAATTCAAAAAGTGTAATACACCACATATGTGGTAAGGAGAAGTCAAAAGCATGCATACAAAATGAAAAATGATTGCAGAGGCAGCAGTCCAGAAGTGAAGGACTAAGGATTAAAACTGAAAGGGAAATTTCATTCTACCAGTGCCTGAGTTGAAGTGCTTCCCTTCTTTCAGCAAATGCACTCTAACAAGGATGCACCCAAATTCGGGAGATGTCAGAAAGTGTAACAAGAACAATAATTATTTCAGAAAACATGATACATAATGAAAGGTTGAAGGACTTGGTTGAGGGAAATGGAAGACTATGTGATCTTGGTAGCTCCCTTCTAAGCCTTATGCTTCTATTTTAACTAAACCAGTTATCATTTATTTAAAAAACCTTATGGGATTTTTTAATTAAAAACATAATAAAGAAGGCTAAATAATAAAAATATATAAAATATTCAGTATTTTTTCTTTGAAAAGAAAACCAGGAGAGAAAAGGATCTTAAAATACTAACTTTTATGTAGCCGTAAAAATAAAAATTCCAGAAGAATGCATTGTCTAAAAATAATATCTACTACCATTAAGCTTCTAAATGGAAAGCTGATTGCCTTTCTCCTGCATATTTCCAGATATTTTTAAACTGTCACACATGTGTACTTCCTGAAATTTCTTCAGGTCACAAAGAAACATGTGTGCTAAAATAGGCTGCTCACTTTTTCTCATAGTACCAGTTGGTCTTCATGGCCACAACAGTGTTTCCACTACATGTTTTGCATGAAAGACAGCTTTTCTCTTCTGGCAGCTCTAGTTTCTACTTTTACAATTTCTTTTGTTTTGAGAAAGTTTTCTGATAGAAGAGGTACAATGGATTTTATAAGGGCAAAGTTAACCTCTTCCATCCAACCAAAACCCTTCCATTTTGTGATTAATCTTTGTTTCCATGGAGTTGAAAGATACTGGAAAGGTATCTGCACTTGCTGTGTGACATTCTTTAATCTTATTTTTAAAACTGTTGTCTAAAACTAATATACATCTGAACTCAAATCATTGCTGCTTAACAGTATATGAGTATTAATTACACTTATCCACAGTTAGAGACTGAAGTTACCTTTTTCTCCTTGATCTCCCTTTTGGCCTTTGAGACTAACCATGTCCATGTTGTCCATCGTTCCAGGTTTTCCCGGGAGACCAGCTTCACCTTTATCTCCTTTGACACCAGGATCTCCCTGTGGTCCAACTATACCTTTGAAACCTTGGCTACCTATAAAGGCATAGCAGAGAATATTGTAGCGGCATATAAAACTTTGCAAAAGTATTTAGTAGATAACAACAAATTAAATTAGCTATTTATGCAAATTTTGAGCACTGAATACCATGCTCTGGAACATCTCATCTTTTGCATACTAAGTTTTTTTATACCAGGGCTTCACAACTGTCAAAAAGTTGACATATTTTTCCCACTTCACAGCCATTAATTTTAGACTCTCAAATCAACAGGGATAGGAGTTTGGCAGCAATACAGGGCATTATTTGAAGAATTTCATTAAGACCTTCCTGCTAGCTTTTTGTAATTTCAAACACGGTATTTATATTGGTGTAATATCTACAGCATCCTTGCACCTAGAAAACCCTTAAGCTGTTGAAGAATGGATCAAAAATCCTGGCTAAGTCCCCAAATACATGACTGCTTCTAGGATACAGTTTTCTAAATTATTCTATTTCTAAGTTACAGGGAATTACTTGACATAAAACATTCCTTAGGCCAAGCAAACTCCTTGTATTTGCTTATTTCCAGACTTGTCTTCTGCTGTGAAAAAGGTGTATTTTACAATTTTGATTTTGAGAAAATCTCTCTCTTACCTTTTTCACCAGGGAACCCTCGATCTCCAACTGGTCCAGGAGTTCCTGGTAATCCAGGAGTTCCCATAACTCCCATTTCTCCTTTGGCTCCTGAAACAAAGTGAATAACAGAAATAAAGCAAGCAGTGTAAAAAAGTACAAGGAAACAGAATTATTTATTCCCTATCATATTAGGAATAGCACTACTTAAGGAAAAATGGAATAAAGAATATGATTAATCTCAAATAGACTGATAGAGGAAACAGTAAAATTAATGTTATGCAAACCAGAATAAACCACAGTGTGTAACGGGTTTTTGACAGATTCTTATAACTTGCTATTACAGTAAACAATGCTGTCATTAACAAAGGCATTATTAAAACCACAATCTATCACTGCAACTGTGCAGAATAATCCCCTCTCATTATTACAGGCTAAAGGCTAGTTCCTGCAAGTTGCTGGATTTGATCCACCAAGGGACTTGAGTAGCAATTCAGTTACAAGCCCACAGACCTGCTTTCCTGATATCAGCCTGTGTGTTTTCGCAAGCTTAGGCAATTTGATGGATCAATTCCTAACCGAGTGAAAGGACACACTAACACAACTTACTTAAACAGTTGTCAAATGTGCTTGTTTCTGACGGAAAAGATGTTTACCTGCTGATCCTTTCTGTCCAATGTTCCCCTGTGGACCTGGCAGGCCGGGTAACCCCACAGACCCTGGTACTCCAGGCTGGCCCTGGCTACCTTTGTCCCCTTTTGGTCCTGGCATATCTAGACCTGGGATACCAGGGAAGCCTCTCTCTCCTTTTATTCCAGGAAATCCTAGGAAAAACAGAAGATACAGGATTAGTCCTTAATGGAAGCACAGGGAACAGCATTAACAAGAATACCCAATAATGTCCACCTGCTGTTCAAAAATTACATGGCATGAGGAATGAAGACTCAAAGTCAGACAGCAGAAATAGCCCTCTTTTTCTAAGTGAGGCTTTGATCCTGTATTACCCACTGATGACTTGAAGAGACCAAACAAAATTACAGGCATTTTCTCAGGAGGCCTCACTCTGCTTTAGAACAGACAGAGGAGGCCCACTGACATGCCCCCTCCATACAACCTCACATGGCAAAACAGTTCACAAGCAAGGCTTTTACCAACACTAATATCCATTTATTCCAAAAGTCCATGCCTGTTCACTGACATGGGAGTATTTTCCTCTCACCTGGCGGTCCCTGGGGTCCTGGCTGCCCAGCGGGTCCCGGTGATCCCTGCGGACCCAGCCCTGGAGCACCTGGAGGGCCCTGTAAGCCTTGCAGTCCTGGGAGGCCAGGGTCACCTGTAGGGACACAGAGACATAGACTGAGCACCCTCTCTTGTTATTTGAAATCTTGTTTGCTGACAATGCTAGACAAGGTGCCTCGGAAACACCTGATCAACAAGACCTCATTTCAGCCTCTAATACCTCCTGCCTGGGCTCAGTGGAAGGACTGCTCTTTGCTGCTAGCATTTGCTAGCAGTGGTTGGTAGGAGAAAACAAAGGGAATGAAAAAGGGCAATACCCTGAGATATCAGTAGGATATCTTAGTGGTGAATAGACTTTTTGCTGCATCTTTGGGGGTGTGACCTTAAAAATGAAATAGAAATACAGAGCTGTATTTTGCCGGTGACATTATTTTTTTGGAATGCCTGGAAAGCCTTGCTCGCCACGTAAGCCAGGCAGTCCTGGATTTCCCTTTTCTCCAGGGATCCCAGCTGGACCTGGGGGGCCTGGCAATCCCTTAGCACCAGGAAGACCTACACCAGGTTCACCCTAGCCGAAAAAACACAATAGATTTGTAATTAACACATCAAAACCAGGAATTCATTTACTGACTGCATTTAAACCACTCAGAAGCAGAGCACTATATGTGACTTCAGGGAAGAGCTGTAAGCCCGTTAGCATTCATTTCAAGCATTCATCCATCCACTCTGTTTCTTTGCATGCATAGTGAGAAACATAAGATCGAGGACAGTTTGACCAACTTTTTTTTTTAAAGAGCAGGATCTTTGCACACATTTCTGTTAACATGGGCAGTCACACGTAACAGTATCAGCAGCTGACACCTACTTTTTGACCTTGTAAACCTGGCACCCCTGGCAAACCATCCAGCCCAGGGGTTCCTGGAGTGCCTGGCAGACCAGGCGAACCAGGCTGACCTTGGAAACCTATAACACAAAACAAAATTCACATAATTACTGTCTCTGCTTGTAAGTGTCCTCTGCTGTTTCTTCAAGCCTCTAACTGAACTATTCACTTCCTCACAGGGACATGTAGTCTTTTATGTTAGACTTCTGGGGATGCCAGAACCAAAATATCTCAACAGAGATTCAAATGCTGAGTTTCATGCAGCATTTGGCTTCTGATGAGAAACAACCACCCAGAAGAAATAAATGCTGAGTGTCTGCTTTTAAATTAATAGCCTTGTGGGTTCATGTCATTGATAAACATCCTGTCTGCAAAACTGGTTTCCCAAAGTCTTCTTCAGAAAAGGCAACTTAATGTGTGGAGCATCAGATTGAGGGATGCACAACAAAAGCCATCTGTGAATCGACACCTTTTGTTCAGTATATGTCCTGTGACATGTCCTACATGTCCTGCTCTGGGTCACACACCAAAGGTTTCTATGTCACAGCTGGCTCATGCACTGCCCCTTGAGAATGCAGGAAGGAATACAGAAAATATTCTGCAAACCATTTAAAGATACCACTCATTCAACACCAGCACACACTCAATACATGGAGAAGAAGCTCCTCTCCCAGGCAAAGGTCAGAGTCAGTGGGAAATCCAGCTTTTAGACTAAGCCATGGGTCAGAGCTGAATTCAAGGAAGGGTCCTTGAAAGAAATTTATTTGATATGTCATTCCTTTCTTTCTGGCATCAAAGAGCATACAGCAATCTTTTCCCAAATGCAACAGGCCTCTTAACACCAGTTTGGGAGGAATTAGATGTGGTCACTGGTAAAGATTAGCCCCTTCTCCTTATTAAGTCTCCCTGTTCATTGGTGTGTGGAATCATAAAAAATGAAATAATAATGGAGACACATAAGAATTGGGGACTGAGGTGGCTGCTGAAAGCTCAGTCATCTAGTCCCAGCAGCAGCACTACTAAATACATTTCCAAAAATCCAAAACTAGAATATGAACATCTACAGTCCCTTTAAGCTATGTGCATAACCTGACAATGGTCATGCAGGTAAGACTAAACTTATGCTGAATAAGCTGGTATTCTAATCAAACCACTCTCAGTTGCCTGCAACACAGCAGAGCTGCTAGCTCTGGCCCTAAAATGCTGTAGTTATATCATCACGTTTTTTTGACCAACCACACACAATACTTTATCTCTCAGAAAGGTCATCATGTCTCTCAGCAACCTCAGTTGCTGTAATGTCGGATGTTGTACTATATTACTTTCTATTCTGGCAGTAGTTTTGACACTGTCTGTATCTCCAACACATTGCTGCACAAAGCCAGTAAGCACTGAAAGCACGCTTATTGTGGTTCATGTGGACATTCACAAGGAAGGTTCTTCAGCTACACATCCCAAATCTCATGTAGTTATGTCTGGATGATAGTGCAGGCCCCCATCCACACTCCAGTTACACCAGCTCTGTTAGATGGATAACTTTATCTTACCTTTGGGTCCTGGAGGTCCAGGGAACCCTATACCTGGCTGCCCAACAGCACCTTTTTCTCCTGGCAAGCCAGGTCTACCTGGAAGCCCAGGATTCCCTTTGTCACCTTTGCAGGAGAAAACAAGACGAATGTTAATACAAAGGCCAGATTCTGGGGAACAGAGCCATTATAATCATCAAAGATTAACATGCTACTGTACCTTGGGGTCCAGGGAAACCAGGTGGCCCAGGAAGGCCATCTGTTCCAGGAGGTCCAGGGAGTGGTACAGTTCGACCTGCTTCACCCTTTGCTCCTGTGAACGTAAAGATGTGTTAAGTACAGGAACCGATAAAATTAAACAAATGAGCTTCACCTCGTCAGAAGTATTATTCCAACCATGCCATTACAACTGACTTGTTATGAAGTTTTTTGATGAAGATTCATAGAAAACTAGGATTAACTCATTTTAGGATGAACCTAATCCATACCATTTGGCCTAACTCTTCATGAAAATGGCCTGAAAAGATTTTCAAGTATACTGCTGAAAGCAAACACTGATTTAAATTAGTATTTATGTTTCAAATTCTGTTGATCCCCTAAGTTGTACCACTTAAAGGGTAAAATATTTTTTTGTTTTTAAAGAAGCATACTATAGCATTACCTGGAAGGCCTGGTAAACCTGGGGTTCCAGCAAAGCCTCTGTCTCCTTTGTCACCAGGTAACCCTGCTATGCCTATCCCAGGAGGGCCAGGAAAACCTCTTTCACCACGTACTCCAGGGAATCCAGGTTGGCCAGGGGGACCACGTTCTCCTTTCAAGCCAGCTGTGCCCTAAGTTTTGGAAAGTGTAAGTGTACTTCTTGCCTGATTGGCAAGATAGAACACATCATCCTCTCAAGTTCAATGGAAAAAGGACTGGGCTCCACATGGAATAGCACATGGAAATCATACCTAGTATGCAGTGCAGCTAACTGGACTATTTAGGCTATGGTCCCACCGGTGGATGTGGGAACAAATGTGAGCTCCATATCCAGCTCCATATCTGTATCAGCTGAACTGCATCAGTGCAAGACTTTGAAGCATTAGTTTCCATAAGATGAGAAGTATGCTAGAACAGAGTTGAATCTAGTATTAACAATCCCTACTTGGCTAACTGCATTCCTTCAATCCTCTTCAGATATCAACTAAATAATCTATAAGAGTTCTCACTATCAAGCTGTGAGAAAGGGAGAAAGGACCAAAACTATTGTCCATGCCCACAGCTTTGTGGGGGAAGTAACATTGCTGCATGGTTCTGAAAGTAACAAGCACTGCAATCTGAATACCTCTGAGTCAGATCATTTATTTGAATGACATGTAAAAAGAAGGGATCAAAATCTAACTCAGAAATACTCTGTTGTTGAAGAACCATCTTCTCCACTAGTTACAGGAAAACTGGAGTCCTCCCCAGAGGAGGAATGAACTACTCAAAGTAGGGACAAAATGTTGAACAATTAATGAGGCCAATAAACATAACACATGTATAGGGAATAAAAACACGTGAATTCTGATCTGAAAGACAATATATATAGGACATATGTAAACATAAAGAAACACATAGTAGGACAATGTGTAAACATGAAGAAACACACATACCGCTGCTCCTTTTGGACCCTGGAGACCTGGCAATCCATCTTTTCCTGGTCTTCCTTCTCTGCCAGGAATACCCGGTTGTCCTGGGAAACCAGGATCTCCCTTTTCACCTTTCAGGATAGAATCGTAAGTAAAATCTCCTGGTTCTCCTTTTGCCCCAGGGCTGCCCATAAGTCCTGGAGTGCCAGGGGGACCCTGAAATTTCATAAATTCAGATGTCATCAGTTGCCCTACCAACTCTTCAACTCATACAAAACAAAACAAATCTTCAGATATTAAAGAGTAAACCCAAATCAAATAAACCACTAAGTTTTCAATTGAAGAGGTCAAATGAGAGTATTTTCTAGGACACAGCTGTGTGAATAAGGAATTAATGCAAATCTTCTTGTCTTGACCATTTTGTCATTTATCATATCATAGGTGTATCATTCTAGACAGTGCATATAAACTTACACCACTCACACAGGAACTGCAAGCCATGACACCAAAATCTACTCTGAATTTTCAATAGACTACCCACTGGATTTTAGTTATGTATATTTATACAGTATCAGAATCAAGGTAATCTAGGTTTTTTAAAAAGGCCTTCTCAGAGTTAAAGTGTCGCCCCAACCTTTAAATGGTAAATTCTGTAACATCACGGAACCTATTTCCCTGACATAAATGCAACAAAAGTATTTCTACATTTCCATGGTAACTTACAGTACCAGCAGAAGTACTTATAGGGGAAAATAACACACTTCCACTATGCAAAGACAAGCTCAGCCAAACTTACAGGTTTAAATTGCTTATACAAGCCCCTGTCATGTTTTTTTTTAATTCAAAACTGTTTAAATCAGCTATAATATTCATTAAACATATAGATTGTCTACAAAATGGACCTCATTGTCTTATACAAAGCTCAAATGTTATTTGCACAGGAGCTAAGGCTAAGTGGAGGCTGAAAGCTTCTCCTTGTGTAGTTTATTTAGGACACTTAGCTAAAGCAAATACAAATTTCCCTTCATAACGTTCATCAATTTTTTTACAATTAACAATCACAGTCAGTTGGTACTATCAGAGTACTATGCACATGCTCAGAAAAGAGTTCCGTAAGCTCTCCTGGGAAGAAATTATCTACATAACAATACACCTGTAGGATTTCTAGAATTCAGTTTTTTCTGCACATGTTTTCTAGGACTGATATGAGCTTCTCTCATAGGGACAGTCTCTCTAATTTCAAACAAATCAGAACTACTCACTGGAGTAGCAAAGCAAAAACTTCATGGGCAATGCCCACAGCTTATGACTGATGTGTGCCCTCCACTAAAACCTGAAACAGAACATAGTCACAGGTAATCTTTCCATTAGCTTTAGTTGGTCCTGAATCGGACTCTGATTCTCTGGCTTGGCTCTGAACAACATAAACTTGCTCTCTGTGGAGTTTTTCCAAGCTAAACTATATGCTGGATCACCACCTGGTTGAACTATGTGGAGCAAAACAAGCTTTAAAGCGTTCAGAACAGCAGTCAGTTGATGAAAGTTATGAACAGAATTTAAGAGGCAATAAAAGGAAAATGTAAAGGTGTGGCAAAACATGTGCCGAGAACAAATGCTAGACATGAAAAAACCTTAAATACATTAGAAGTCTTATTTTTCTCCACTTCTTTCATAGATTCCATTTATGTATATATATAATAAATTCAGTCACTGAGTAACAGCATCATTTTTATCATGGTGAAAACAGAGAATGAACTCCATTTCAGCTAACTTTCATTGGCTAAATTCAGGCATCTAAGCTTTATTTATACTCAAGGGAGACAAACAGATTCCTTGAGTAAGGAATTCATACAGGTGGCTTGTTTTAACTTCTGATGGTGCCTCTCTCTCAGCAATGGTGATAGAAGGAGCTTGCACAACTCCAGTGTGTGTTAAAGCTAGTGCACGTGAATGTCAATCAAAACTGCTGTTGCCACAAATGATCAGCTGGAAGGAGAAAACAGCTTTGGAAAACAAAGTTTGGGAAGACTCTGGCAAACTCACTTTAGGAATGGTGTCAAAATCCACATTACGCTACAGAAACCTGTATGCTAAGGTAAGTCTTGACAGCATACTACAGTGTATGTAGGGACACTCAAGTGAAATATGACAATATCAAATGTAGTTGTGCTAGTACTGCGCTCACCTAGGAATAATTTGTTACATTTTAGTCACGTGCTATGCTTATGGCTGTCCTGCTTCTGGTATCCAGCCTTATTCACTGAAAGTTATGTTATGCTGCATCAGCATAAGTCACAAGTAATCACATAAGCAGGATAATTTTCACAGTCTTCCTTTATTTCTTCAAAATTACTTAGCTTTCCTGCCAACTAATTTTGTTCTATGTAATATACTACACACATTACCCAAAATTCAAACAGCTAAAGTATATTCCATGCTAATACTAGATTGCTTCCAGTACACTAGATGGCACTGTCTCTCCCTCAATATACATGTACACAACAGCAGAGTTATTGAAAAGATTCATGAGGTCAGGGCAGACCTGCATCTGTTTCATGTGAAATTCTACTTTTTACACAACTTCACCGCTTAGCTTGCTCAGCCAGAAGGTCATGTGTCCTGCTAAGTTCATATCATGGGTAAGCACAGAAATATATCCCATTTCTGACAGCTCTTTTTTCGTCTCATAGCTCAACCACACTGCTTCCTAGCTTATTTTGCTAGGCATAGTTCCTTAATTTTATCATTTCACTGTGCTGGTCTGTTTTTAAACAGAACTATTACAGAACTATTACACAACCACACTGGTAATAATGACATGTATTTTGATCACATGCCTCATAGGACAAAGCATTACTTACAGGTACTCCTGGAAGGCCATCAAGTCCAGGTAAGCCTCTGTCACCCTTGAAACCTGATTGTCCTGGAAAACCTTATCAGAGAGACAAAATACAATTCTATTTATTACATGCTTTTACAAATACCTCATTGTATGTTTATTCTTTGTGATCCTTCTCAAAGTGTCTCATTCGAACCCCAGCTATATCAACATAATGCTGCTATAGTCAGTGAAGTTATCTAGATTCATGTGCTATATGTGTCTGCATTCATAAACTCAGAAGTTGATGATTCATTTGACTTAGGAATTAATTCACTTTACTATTTAGATCTATCCTGTAACCACTGCAGTTTTCAGATTACCTAAACTATATTAATAGAATAAGACTAGAATAAACATTAGGTATAGTATCGTATACCGTTCAGATACGGTGTTTCTCTCATATGGTAGCATAAAAATAATTATTTATTTTGACCACAGAATTTAATGTTAGGATTAGGAACATATGTATGGGCCTCTGCCCAGCCTGGGAACATAGAGCAAATGCTTCCCACACTATTTTTCACTTTCATAATCTTCTGTGAAAATATTTGGGCCACTGTTTTCAAAGACCCTTCAGTGCGGCCAGTTTCTGGTTCCTTGGTAATTCTTGTTGATTGTATAAGAAATTTGGAATCAGGCTAAAAATAGGAATATTCCCTCCTCCTTCCATTGGTTTCACAAACAATTTGATTAGTGGGACAAAAAGTAAGTAATTTTATCACATATGCTGCATGTTTAGATTCTAGCCTACACAGTTAATTCTCAGGTAGTTAACAAGATTTTACCTGCTGGACCTGGCGGTCCTTGTGGTCCTGGAAGTCCAGGAGGTCCCACTTTATCACATAAGGCACAGGATTCACCTTTGTCACCTGAAAAGACCCATCAAAACTAATAAATAACATTGAAAACATTTAAGACAATTGTAAGCCAGTGGATTCAGAGACAAATGTCAATTTAATAATCTTCATGTTAAAAGAATAAAAATAAATTTATAACTTCTAATTACATGCTTCAAAGAGAATTTATGAGCAAACCGATATTCAATTTTTAAAGGAATGGCATGAAAATCAACTTAAGTCTTATCGTAGGGATATTATTTAACAGAATGGCTAAAAGGGACCAGGCCGAATAGGATCAAAAAGAAGAAGAAAAATATACGCTGGGTATAGAAGAAATGAAATTATTAAAACAGGAAAAGTAGAACATCTGTAGTCACCACAGTTCTGTAGTTTTAGAAAAAAAATAAGCAGAATGAGATTATGACGGATCAACCATCATGTAGATTAGTGAAGCTCATTTTTTGTATACGTCCATTCAGTCAGTGCTGCTAAAACACGTGGTTGACAGTCCTATTTATAGGTGTTACAATTTTAGCTTCAATTATACTCATGGCAATGATTCATAAACCATTTCAAATCCCAACTCATCTCCCCCTCTCTAATTCTTCATCTCGGAATTCACATTTTAAATTGCCACGAACAGTTCAATTTACACTTAATGGGGCTATACTCAACCCTTGTTTTCTTCCCAGCTCTTTTTTCAGCCCTGTGCTCTTTACTGCTTTGCAACAATGTGTAGGCTAAGTGAAACGTAAAAGTTTGTGTCACATAATTAAATACATAGTATCCTTCTTTTACTCACCAGAGACTCAAGAAACATCTTTCATGTCCATGAACTATTTGTTTAACTAACTTTAAGCACACTTTCTCTGGATCTAGTCTAACTAGCTCAGCCTCTTTAGATACCCAAGCTCCAGGGTGCAGACCATTAGAAAGCAATCACTTTAAAATAGTATTACCTTTCTCTCCCATCTCTCCTGGAAATCCGTCTCTTCCTGGAGGTCCAGGACTACCTGGTGCACCAGGTTCTCCCTGCTGGCATTGATCAACTCCATCTGCAATGGAAATCCAAAAAAGAATATAGTTTGACAAGTGCAAGTTTCTGTTATAGGGTTGCATTTCTGAATGTCCCAGCTGAATGTGTCTACAGGTAGAGATAAGTCAGGATATCATTTGATTTTCCTATTTATTTGCTTTACTCTGAAAAATTTGACTGGGGTTCTGTATATACCGATTCTATATATAGTATTTAAGAAACCTCAAGAATTACAGAAAACAGACAGGCTTTGCCACAATAAGGTTATAAACAACTTCCACATAAAATCTATTTTTATTGTAAATTTTGGCTAAGAAAAATGCTGTGCGTGAAAAATTGTTGTTTTGAACCTGAAGAGAATGGAGAACATTGAAGATCTGAAGAAACTCATTAAATAGAGTTTTTTGTTCTCTGACTTTTGTTTTCAATGTTTTAGGAAACCTTCTAGGTCAAGAGCAGCTTGACATCTGTTTAACTTCACACTGATCAAGCTTTCTGAAAACAAGAGATTTCATATATTAGGAACTGAAACAGTTAACAAATAAGAATATTTAGGAGGCTTAATATGAGAATGCAAATTGTGCTTGTTCTGTTAGATGTTATGGCATGAGTTCTGATCCAATACAATCTCACATAATTTTGGCCAAAGCCAAATAGTCAAAATGTTCATGTGAAGTTTGACAAACAATAGTTAAAAGAAAACAAGTAAAACTGTTCCCATTATGCACCCAAAGAAAGCTAAAGAGTGTCTGGGGAAGGAGCAGAATTAAGCATTGAAGGAAACATGTATGAAAACCAGAAATTGCTCTTATTTTTAAGGGCAAGGTAAGAATGAACAATTTCATTCTGTACTCTAGGTGCTGGATTTTGTACTGCTTCATTGGGAGACACAGCAACAACTAGCCATCTTCAGCGGTTTTTGAACCAAGTATTTTTGGTTTAGGAATTCTGTAGAGCATAATGTTCCTTTCAGTAGTTTTAGACTGCCTAAATTACTGTAATAGAAATATCATTCTTTATGTTGAAATAACAGTTTAACTCACAATATCAGTATTACCTATAGCAAAAGTTTTCCTTTAATAAAAGAGTTAAAACATCAGTCGTAAGGAACTATTAACATAGACCACTTTTATATGTACTTTTTTCACTGCTTCATTGCAGAGGAAAACCAAAACATTTTTCTCTTTAAAAATGCTTTATCAGAATCTAATTATATATAGATGTATAATTTTGTTATCATTACTACTAATATTGTTATGTATTTGTCACACTATTACTAGCTTTTCATTTATCACTCTAAAGCAAGTGTTGATCCCATTCTCCTTTAAGATAATTTCATTTTACAATAAAAACTTAGAGCACACTAATATCTTGGTCAGCAGTTCTTACACCTGTTACATAGATTTGTACTGTAGACTAGTAAATTGTGATACTGAACAGCTATCTTTTATGCCAACAACATTAGTATCTGTTATTTTTTAAACTGAAAATCTATAAATATCTCTAAATCGATACATTAGGCCATGGATGAAACCAATATGTATTAAGGTCAATTATTTTGTTATATTGTACCAGTCAACAATGTAGTTTCGAAGAAACTTTTAAAATATTTAGCGAAGAATCCTTGTCCAGTAAGGAAACAAGTAGCTCACTGCATCATGGAACAGCTTTTACTTGGTTCATTAACAACTCAAATATGTTTCTTCCACAATGCGGACGTGTTCTGATGATTATAGCTTTTACAATCTTGTCTCCTTATCCTTTTTTCATGTGCATGCAATTATTGAGCCTTCATTGTGAAAAGCAATCGAGTACTTTACCTACCTGTTACGCCTGGAGGACCTGGTGGGCCAGGCAACCCTGGGGGACCTGGGAAACCATCTCTTCCAGGGGGTCCAGGTAAAGGGAACCCCGGAGAACCCTTTTCACCTTTTTCACCTCTCTCTCCAGGGACACCAGGTGATCCTACCCTGTCTGGAAGTGGTCGACCTTTGGACAGAATAAAACACAGATGAAAAAAAGTTACAAGCAGGAAGACAGTAACATTATCGACAAATTAGCTTCCATTAGATTTCACAGAGAAACAGAAAAATGTTAGTGCAAAATAAAATAGGACTGTATCTTTACTACTGGTGATTTATGCAAAATTGAGGTTACATACACACTACAGCTCAGATTAACTCACTTTGGTTATGTCTTTAGACAAACATCCTTATTCTGTACTAACTACCTTTCTGAGATTTAGTTTAATCGCTGAGTAGGAAAAAGCAGTGACACTGGAGTTAACTTAGCTGTAACACTTAGAAACTATTACATTCCTCTATATCTCATAATAAACCATATCATAAGCACACCTAGAAACAAACAGTGTCTTTAAGAACTTCAGTAAGTAAGTATTCAAGAAAGCTAGCAGATTTCAGGAATGCTAAAACCAAAACTATTGGCAGGAATAATAAGCAAACAACAGCCAACAAAGAGAAGCAGTTAAACAGGTAGGAAAAAACCTAAGATTTCCTTTTAGCTATTTGTACAGTCACAAGGTCTTCATACTTTAATGAGTTATTTCAGTTCACAACTAATCACTAGACTTGATTCCTAAACTATTTTGAGCCTTCTGCAACACTGCAGGAAGATACGAAAGTCACACATATCTCAATTTCTGTAGGGTAATGACAGACTAAGAACTACTATTTTTCTCGTCTTGTCACACAAAATTCTTTAAGGACTATTACAGTCTGCAGTATATAGTATCTCCTCCCTAAACTGTGAAAAATGTCCTGGCTGGCTCACATGAATTTCATATTTAGCTCACTGACAAGATAGAAAATGCAAGTAAAGAGGGTAATAGTAGTGTCACTGCAGGACGTGTTAGAATCAGATTTCCACAGATTATTTGCTTATTTTTTAAAAAGAAAATATCATTACTTAGTTCAAACATATGTACAGATATACATAACAGTACTGTTGTCATGGACATGAAGATGTTAAGGCTATGAAAAAGCCTACTTTTGCAGGTAAAATAAATTACTTTTATTAGATCAAGTGACATAGTAAAAAAAAATCCAGGAAACCTTCAGAAATTACTTTGACCTAATAAATGTTACTATTTCTCCCTACAAATCTTGTTTTATTATATTTATGAAAACACATATACAGCTGAAGTGAGAGCAAAGCAAACTATCTACATGTGAGTATACACACATAGGTACATATGCACACACTTATGTGTGTATTCATATTTTACAACTCTTCTTGCCCAATGGAGCCATACTCTCTGGGCTCCCTCTGATGACCTGTGCACACTGCTTCTTCAATTTAAGCAGAAAGTTATCAGGGAAGAGCAAGGCCAGATCACATCAGAGACACAAGAAAGGCAACCTACAGGAAGGGTCCAAGGGGATGATTGGACCCTTGAAGAGGCCACTCCCTGGGTGTTCTGTGAGTCAGGCAGCAACTGGCAGCAGCCATGGAGAATATTTCTCACCCAAGAACACAGGAAAAATGCGGATAAAATCAGTGGGTGTAAATTCATACCTGGAGGTCCTGGGATTCCTTGTATACCAGGGAAACCTTTAGAGAGAGAGGTTTTCAGTTAGGCAATGAAGTCAGCAATGCCAACATCAGTGAACTTTTAGCACATATTATTTGAGTACATACTACAGGCTAGTATGCCCTGAATCAAAGGAAACGTCTCCATTGATCTTTCTTCAATAGGGTAAAGTCTGTAATAGGGAAAATGGGGAAGGGAATGCTTGATTTTTCCTGTTTACTGAAGAATTTTGTAAATTATGCACACCAGTTTTAAGCTTAAAATTTAGCTACTGACTTTTTCAAAGGAGGCTCAAAATTCTCTTTTTTATGCTTATATTGATTTCCATCTTTCTTAAAAAAATTCACTGGATTATTTAAATGCCATAAAAACAGATCCCAGTTTATCCTTTTCCAATCTGCAACTGAAAGGCAGTCTTATTTATGATGAGAAGAAGCACCGTACAATCTACAATAAAGTGTAATAACCTGAGAGCAATTAAATGAGTAACTGGAAAATTTCACTGTCACATAGAGCTCCCAAGTTTATAGATAGTGCAATTTTAATTTCCTTTAATAAGAAAACTAAAAGCATAATTCAATCAAAAAGACAAGGCAAAATACATACCTTTTTCACCTTTTTGACCTTTCAGTCCAGGCAAACCTGAAACTCCAGGCTCTCCTTTTTCACCAAAGGTATCTATTGGCCCAGCATCTATAATCTGAATTACAGAACAAAGACTAAGACACTAGAAACACACAACTGTGCTCTCATTTGTATCTCCCCCATCCTGATCTGATGATACAGACGACAATTTGTTTTGTGATAACAATTCTGAGCAGTTTTGGTTATACTTGCAACTTCAGCAATATGTAACAAATGCTGATAGAGGGTTGTAGCTGCTGAGAGATTACCAAAGAAAAAAAAGATTTCCTATTCTACCAAAATTCCTTCATATCAGTAGTAGGATTAAGTGAAGAGCTTTACAGCACCTTTCTGAACAAGAATGATGCCAAGAAACCACAGCATGGTCTGAGCACTGACCCATTAGGCTTGTATTACCTTTTGTTAAAAAATAATCAGTTCTGGCAATTTCTGCTAACATTGATCTGAGCTTCATATATAGGATGCTAACATTTACAAGAAAATATTCGGGAAGTATGTATCATTTTTGAGATCAAATTAGCAGATATGGGGAATTTTCCCCCATTTGGGGAAAGCAGCACCATTAATGATCTATTGACTGACTAATTGATTTATTTTGATTGGCTGACTAATGTCATTTCTTTCGAAGTGTTCAAAAATTATAGACAGCAAAACTGACAGACTTGCTCTTTTGAACTCTCTTTTGGATATTTTGTATTGATTAACAATGCCTATCATTGAAATTCATATCCTTTGAGAGCTCCTCCCCAAATTTCAGACATACTTAGAAGAACTGTATCCAACTTTTGTTTCCATTAAGAAAAAAAGAGGACATGACTGATTAGAATGAGATCAGAAAATGCACAGTCTCTTTTTTTCCTCATTGTTTGAGCATTTTGTCTCTCACAAAATTTATATTTTCGTTTAAGTTATAAATAAAACAAGAATTCATTTTACTTACTCTTCCTGGAGGTCCTGGAAAACCTCGTTCACCTTTGTCACCCTAAATCAAAAGACAATTTACATTTGAATTCCAGATCAGATTTTCTTCTCCACAAAACAGGATTTCCTTAGCATACGAACACTTTGATACAGAATTACACAACTTCCAAAGGAGAAGTATCTGGACCATTACTGTAAGCAGTAAGTAGTTTGTTGGCCGGTACTGCTTTACACTACATAAAGAGAAACTGGAATTTTGAGGAAAGTACATTTGTACATATGCTGGCAGGGCAAAGAGCTTGTGAAAATAAAGTTTGCATTAATCAGTTCATATATGAGATCTAAACCAGGGATACCTAAACTACCTTAATTTTGACTTTTCCTAGTCTGAGTGATGACTTTACAACTTAGTGACATTCATTTAATATTACTTTATGTGCATTCATTACTTTGATGCACATCTATGGACACACCAGACAAGCTCTTAACTCCTCATCCTGTATGATGGAAAGCAAAGGCCACTACTACGTACCTTCGCACCAGGCTCCCCGGGTCGTCCTGGAATCCCAAACCCACCAGGCAAACCCTGTGCATAGAAGATAGCAAAACCAGAAAAGAAAAACCAAATATAGATGCATCTTAGCTCTGGCAGAATCAACATTTTATATTTTCAAAATGGTCACTAATTCACTGAAAGCAACAACTTTAAGTAAAGAATTCAGAAGGTTAGAAAATTTTCACCACTTATAATACACAGACAGTTCTTTGTAAGAAAGAGTACTGGAAATGTGGTAAAATACATACGGGTTCTCCCTTTGATCCTGGATCACCATCTTTTCCAGGCTTTCCCTGCAAAACATCAAGTTCCACTCTGCTTAAACAGACATAAAATACATCCAAGTTCTAAATACAATGGGTGAAACAGCAGAACAAAACCATCACTACTGTAATGCGTTAATCAAAGTGTGCTAACACAGATAACCATGCAGAAGGCCTGTAAATTGTGACTGCCTAGTGCTTATGTTATTCAACATCCTACAAGCTGCAGAATTAAATAAAAACCTGCAAATCTGTTCCCAGAGACAGAAATAACATACAAATTTCCCAGTGAAGGAGGCTTCAAGACAAAATATATCAACAGCAGAAGAAACTGGAACCAGACCTAAAATCTCTTCCCTTCACCGAAATCCAT
>NW_010185908.1:0-4085 GCF_000695765.1 Mesitornis unicolor | reverse complement strand
GGTAGACAACGTCCACAGCCTTCCCCTCATTGCCCACACAGGTCACCTCATCATAAAAGTTGATAAGATCAGTCAAGCAGGACCTGCCCTTCCTGACCCCATGCTGACTGGGCCTGATCGCTGGGTTGTCCTGCATGTGCCATGTGATGCACTCAGGATGATTTGTTCCATCACCGAGGTCAGACTGACAGGTCTGCAGTTCTCCAGGTCTTCCCTCCGGCCCTTCTTGTACATAGGTGTCACGTTTGCAAGCCTCCAGTCAACTGGGACCTCCCCAGTCAGCCAGGACTGTTGGTAAATGATGGAAAGTGGCTTGGCGATCTCTTGTCCAGCTCCCTCAGGACCCTGGGCTGGATCCCATCTGCCCCCATAGACTTGTGTACATCTAAGTGGTGTAGCAGGTTGCTAACCACCTCTTCATGGATTATGGGGGCTTCACTGTGCTTGCCGTCTCTGTTTCCATCTTGGGGATTGGGAGCGCGGTGTTGACCTTCATGAGATAACTGGCGTGACTGGAGCTCATATCTGGTTTGCTAACCTTTAAACGAGCGGGACGGTGCTGTTCATTGTGCTGCTATTATTAATCCTGAGTGTGACAGTTTTGGAAAAGGGCTGTTATGTTCATAAAAATGTAATCATCTAACATGCGTGTTTTATACAGAAAACGGTGAGCAGGTGTTGATGAAAAAGAAAAGCTATTTGCAAATCTTGTAAGTACCTTTTCATAAAAGCTGACACAAAGGAACTCTTCCATGCTTACAGTTCAGCTTTTGTTCTGCTCGATTTATATTTAATATACATCAAAACACATTACAGAAATAGGGATAGAGCTTAAAATTTCTGTGTTTTATAGGAAGAATAGAGATCAGAGAAAGAAGCTTGTCCATGAAATCTTTTCCTTTTTAGACAGCAGCCCGTCTGTAAGTGGTATTTATGAAAGTGGAGACATTCGCAATGCATCAGCGATACGGGGACTATTGAAATCTGGGTGTGGAGATGAGACGTGGAGGTTGTCCATGCCATAGCGTGACCGAGATGTTCAGAAGCGTCGCACTTTCCCTGCTTACATTAAGTTGAATACAACCAATATTTTCTCTCCTGACAAGCTGCAGTGTTTTACCTTTCCAGTGAGTAAATGGGATGAGATTTAGAAATCCCAGCTGCTGGACACAGAAAGCAGTTGTAGCCAAGTGCTGAGAAACGTCTCGATGAAGTGACTGGAGGAAGTTTGGCTTTTAAACACATACAATTGCTACACAGACGGATGTGAAAGCAACACTGTGTTGGGGTTAAGGCAAGGCTTGGCCGTGGTTTGTTTGCCAGTGTTGATTTATTGAGTATAACACTGACCTCTGCAATATATACATCATGGATAGGCAAACACCTCTTGGCTGCGGTCGTTTCTGGGGTCTGGTAGTTAGCACATTCCAGCGTTTATTATCATTTTAAGAAAAAACCATCTTTAACCCTGAAACGATCAGATATTTTGGTATTCTCCCTTGCATCTGGAAAGCCATAAACGTTGCCATAGCAGAAATGCAGTCGGTGCAAGCAGAATGTTTGCCCACTTTGCGAGATGATCCTGGTTTGGCATCGATTTTGTGTCGCAGTTCGGAACAGCGCGCATCGTAAAGGCTAAAAGGCAAAGCTATAGGTATTTTAAAATCCAAGACGCTTAATCAGCCCTAAAGAAAGCTGACGGTAAGGATGTCCACAGTTGATCCTGATCCTAATGTACAAAGCACTACGGTTTTTTCCTATCCCAGGCGCAGGAAATTGCTGCTTGGAGGCCAGAAAATAGGAAGCTCAAAACGCAGCATGTTTTCCGTTTTGATTTGGATGTGTAGGCACTTTGTTGTACGATGCCTTTTTGCAGCTTGCGGGGAATAGCCACACTCAGCACTTTAACACCTTCGGTTTCTCTCGTCCACGGAGACTTCGCCGTTAGCGTTTCTGTATTTGTGCTCGTTGCTGTTTCCGCTCCGTTTTCTCTTCCTCAGAACTCAAGGCTGTGGTGTAAAACAAAAGGTGTTTACCCTGCAGCTCACCTCCGCGTTTCCCAACAGGAAATTCGTTATCGCTAACGTTTCGTAAGTCAGAAACTGAAGAGCAAACATTTGTTGTTAAAAATCTTTCCATACCAACACAGGTAAGGAAAGTAATGCCAAAAAATTATTTGCGTATGCTTATAAAACTGACTGCTAATAAAACAAGCTGGATGGGATCTAAATGTAGTTCAGATTACTGCAATTCTTACCCAGCAGACCTTCTTATTCGGAGAATTATTGAAGCCTGCCTTTAAGTCAATTGGGATCTGTGCAGAAATCTGTGTGAAAAGGCAGTAACTGCCACGTGTCGGACATTTTCAAGAGTCGGACACATCAATCATTCTTAGCCAAACACCCTGAAATGAAAGAAAAGTCTGTTAAGGTACCAGTGGAATAATTTAAACCCATCTTTTTAACACAACTGGTTGGAAAATAATAGTGAGTTTTACTGTGAGTTTAGTTCGGGTAGCAAAAATAATGTATCACTCCTTTTTCTTCCTAGGTTGGGCATTAAGGAAAGAAGAATATGAGAAATAACCATGAGAATTATCTTACGTTGGGATACAATTGTACACAGCTGCACCAAACGAATATGGCTTTGTGGTTTAGGAGGGCAGAGCGAATTTCACCCGTGATGAATAAACCCTTCCCATTTCTGGTGGCTCAAGTTCTGTGACAACTGCTTCAACGGCACCACTTTCTGGGTAAATAAGTCAGCATTTAAAAAACACAATCTGAGCATGCTTTAATGAGGCTAAATGTCCTTTAAATGTCCTTTAAATGTCTCTTTAATGCCCTCTAAATCACACAGCTCTGCTGAACAGACAGTCAGAGGAAGGGAAGGAAGCCCTGAAGACATCAATTGTAAACTTGATTGGGGTTTGAGCCGTTTGTTTGTAGGGACTGGTTAAAAACTACCGTTATAAAACGAACTGTTTCTGCTGTCTGGTGTGGACAGCTGAAGCATCTTGGCGGCCCAGGTGTGTTATTTTTAACCGCTGAAATAGCAGCTGAAAATAGCCATCGAGAATGTTGCTCTGCGTGTGTCAAACCGGTCTATATTTGTTCGGTTACGCAGCACAGCGATAAACTTCCTCCTGCTGTGCAGCCGCTGCAAGGGGTTTAGAATGGAAACATCTGTGCAGTGTGAGGAGCCTGGCTCCTGTTGGTTACTTTAAAATAAATGCCAACAAAAATATTTGGCGTTCAGGGTTATAAATGGGATATGAAGCACGCGGTCTGCAGGTAACTGTAAATGTTAAAATGATTGTGCCTCTATTTTTGTATTACCAGATAAGAGAACACCAAGGAAAGGGACCCAACATGAGGTGAGCAACGGGAAATGTTTGCTCTGCCAACGCCTCTTGGAATAACAGCACGAGGTAATGCATCACATCAGCATTTTCAAAACCTCATTCTTTATTTAGCTGAGTGGCTTAGAGGAATTACTAAAAGAAAAGCCAAGGTTTTGAGCGATGCTGAGGTGATTAATTTGCCTGCAAGCTGACAGAAATTTTGGGTGCGCTCCAAGGTGTTTTCACAAAACTAGTGGCTACATATGCATCTTTTTATATTTAAAGTACTTAGGTTTGAGTTGTAAAATGTTCATTTTCATTTGTTCTGTTTTAGGGAAAAAAACTTCGAAAAGCCTTGACACGCGAGGTCAGTATCATTTAATTATCGGTTTTAATTAAAGCGCTGGAACTGAAGAAGCTTGTAGCAGCTTATATTAAATAACCAATTAAACACGAATAGCCCGAACACGCAACTTCTCGGGAAAATCCCAAAAGCTCAGTGGCGTTTTAAACCCGATTTTAACTGTGCTTGAATTCCTGCAGCGCTCAGACAGAGGGCGCCTGTGGAGCGGAGGAAAAATAAATGTGAATGCTCTGCAGGGCTGTGCTTTCCTGGGAAAACACTGAGCAGGCGGAATTAAACGGACTTTCTTGGTCAGAGCTGTTAGGTGTGGAGGGATGCAGCTGAGACACAGCAAAATGTGTGAAGTTACAGAATCACAGAATCACAGATGTCAGGAGT
>NW_010185907.1:0-12317 GCF_000695765.1 Mesitornis unicolor | reverse complement strand
CGTTCTGTGATTCTGTGATTCTGTGATCTAGAGAACACACCGCTGCAGGAGGAGAAAATGTGTAACTAAGCAGGTCTTTTAAGGAAACAAAGTTGAACAAAAACAAAGCAAGGCTTCTCTGCATTTGATTCAAGAAGCACTTCCTTGCCACAGGTTCTTTTCAGGTGCATTATTAATGACAAATAAAGCAAGGCAGGACGTAGCAGTAGTGAGATGGATCTGAAGCACGTGAAAGTATGCGAACAGAGCAACGGTGTTCTCAGGCTGCAGCAAAACCCAGCAAGATCAGAAAATGGTCTGCAGTCTGATACTGAGGCTTGAAAAGACTACTGCCAAATGAAATCACATATTTGTAATCATTCTTTAATGACAACTTTCAATAATAAAACACTGGTGTTTGACAACATCTGCCACTTTGGGACTGGGGCACGAGGGCTTACTGCTGGGTTCCTCAGCAAGCACGGGATACAGGAGCAGCTTTTTGGAGCACCTCATCTGTCCTTTAGCACCCAAACGAACAACAAAATAGAAGAAAGGCTCTGATATAAATCCTATATTAATGGAATATGATTAAGAGGACAACTTCACCAGAGCTTTTTTTTTTAATGACTCTGTGAGCACAGATGTATTTTTTCTCTTCCAACAGCCGCTCCCCTCCACCCAAGCCCTCAGATATTTCCAAGCTACTGCCAAAAAAGGGTGGAAACACAAAGTCAACAACTTCTTTGAAGTGTCAGGATTTGAATTTTTTTGCTGTTATTTCCGCCTCCATCCCAATAATCAAGTGAATTGGTCTACCACACTTCTAAGCATTGGGCTGTGCCAGGGAACTTCTCCACTTCAAGTGGTTTTTCCAGCAGCTTCTTTCCTGTTGCTTGAGGGACTCAAGTTTATAGGAGGTTTGTATTAAGATTAATGAGGGAAAAAAGGTATGCATGCATATACCATGGCAAGAAAAAAGAAACAAGCAGCATACGACCTCTGGAACAATCACAAAATCCCTGTCAGGGACTGAGGGGGTTGGGGAATGGCTTCAGGTTCTGAAAATAGAGCACCAGGAAGCACACACAGGGAGATTTAGGGAAAACAAAGCGATGTGCAGAGCTGGGCGCACGTAGTACACTCAGCTTTCAGAAGCAACAAAGTATGCAAACCTCTTGCAATAGTTATTCACCACAAGAGAATGGCTCTTTCAAGATCACTGTGCTCTGCAGCTTGCAAAGAAGCCACCAAGCCGTCAGCAGAGGTCTACTGAATTCATCAAACAAATCACAGGGTTTTATAGACTCTTAAAAGTACTGCAGCACAGAGTTGTATTTTTTATTATTAAAATATCTTCACTATTTCTGAAAAGTAAATCAGCCTGTGGGTTTATTCAACTGAAAAAAAAGAGGTTTTTTAATCAACCTTCTAGAAATGCACCGAGGTATAAAAATGCTACAAAGACGTGTTCTTTCCAGCTGTTGGCTAAGAGACGTACAAGAAAGCCAAGCACCAGACTTGCCCTTCTACAGTATCGTAATTCTGCAAGAACTGTCTTGACCATCTCTGCAATACTGTTGTATTTCCCCAAGCAACACCATCTTGTTTGGGAAATGCAATGAGAACTCACAAACATAAAGCGATTTTAAAATGTACAGATCCTTTCACTTTGTATAGGAAATTATGAGGTATGAGGGGTTTTTTAAAACAAAAATTAATATTCACATCAATGAGGCACCCAAAAGCAATAATTATTACATAAATTCAAATAGATTTGCTTACAGTTCCAAGGAATATTATTAAAAATCTCATTCTGGTAGACATTTTGCTGCATGTTCTCAGCGCATACTCCCAGAAACCAATTCCTTAATGAAATACAGTCAAACAACTGGCCATTGCTTCAAAACAAAACCTCCTTATATTAAAGTTGCAAACATATTTTAAAATAAAAGAATATTAGAAAATGTATTATAAACAACCTTATTATGCTTATGTTTCAGAAATTATTTAAAAGTCAATCCCCTTTTTCTTTTTCCTTCACAGAGGCACATATCAACATTTGAATACCAACAATAAGAGCCAGTCATTAAAAAACATCTGCTGGCACCTTAGCAGGTCCCTGCATGCACCTTTGTCTTCTCATTTCACCAGAACACCTCTACTCACTGCCATACATAAGCAGTAGAGTCATTGGTGTTTGCTTTACAATGGATTTTGTTGTATCTTAACCAGCCTATCCATATTTTATCAACTGCACAGAGAACAACAGACCCTTATAGGAAGCTCAATAGGTTTATTTATGACATGGCTGCTTCTATTTGGGATAAACCTGCTAGGGAAATACAATGTTTGTTTGATTTCTAACTCTGCTGGGAAGTAAAACGGGAAGATCCTGTGCAGAGTGAAATAACCCATAGAGCTTTCATGGTAGCACGCATGTGAAAAGTGATGGTCGTTTGCAGAAGAGACATCTCAGATGTGTCCAAGAGAGCAGAGGGATGGCTGGCATCCATTCTTTGAAAAATGTGGATTTTCAAATATGCTGTGGTATCGATACTTTGCTGCAAGATGCTGCTGGCCTATGATCTGCTCTTAGCCAAGGAAGGAAAGACAAGGAAGCAGCAGAGAGGTAAAATTTGGGATCGAGTATTTTTTTTCCTTTTTGGCAATGGCAATCTTTTAATTTCTTTCTACATTTCTTACTAAAATTGACACAGTGAAGTTAAGCTACCATGACTTTATGCTACAGTAATTTGATTTACTGCTATTTATTCTTTTTAAAACTCTTCAGATTTGTACTTCCCGAAAACAAATAATTTCATGAACGAATGAAAAAAATACCTTCCTCATTCTCTCAGACACTTTGATATCAACCAATCACCATCCAAAACTCCTAATTAGGATACAAAAGCAAGCAAAATTGCTGAGCCACAGGTAGACAGCAAAAGCTCACAAGCCAAGCATATATATATAGAGCAGCGGCTTCGTGGGAGGCCCAATGAGGTAACCGGAGCAGCTCCTCTGGTTAACGCAGAAGTGCATAAATTCTGCCTGGGGAGCCTAATCTCCAGACAAGCACAGGCAAGGCTAAAAAGGCCTTCTTTAAAGCACTACTGATGCACAGCAAAATCTGAAATACTAACTTCATTTTCCTGGGAACCTGGGCTCTCCCAGAACCTGCAGAAATTAAAAGCCCCATCCCACAGATTCCCAGGCTGCAGCAGTTCTTTTTTTATTTTTTATTTTTTTAATTTTGAATGCCAATTCTGTGCTCTGACTCTTTGAAAAAAAGCATTTCCTGCTCTGCAGGGCAACAGCCTTTCTGCACAAACCAGAGCCCTGTTGGGTGTGGGAAGCCTGCGGCGTCGCCTTGCTTCAGGGGACACATTTACCAGGAAGAACCGCAGGGCTGCACCTTTCATCAGCCATCAGATGTGACTCTGCCGCTGACAGCCTGCCCAGCTCCGGCACCGCATGGCGAAAAAGCAAGCAAACCAATTTTCTTGTATAACTGATAAAAACCTTCCCGACGTTTCAGCTGGCAAATCCACACACTTCAAATCGATACAGCAATGATTCACTGCCATTAAAAACACAGTTTTTTGCCCAACTTCCCAGAATGAATTAATCTTATTATGGAGTCCTAGCAACTCTTTATTTACTTCTTAAAATTTTTTGGAAGCTTCTAGATGAATTTGGTCCCCTTAACAGTGGAAGATTGAAGTCATTGCCATATACTATGTAACAACACTGTTATTCATGACCTGAAATCCAATCTCAGATTTTTCTTCAGGCCTTGCCCATGTCAACATCTGCCTTTACTTTCTTTCTGTCTACAATCTTTCTAAACTATCGGCAAAGCTGGTCAACAATTCTTCAATGCTGTGGGATTCAGACCTGAAACGAACAGGATTAGAGACTGCACAGTTGCTCTCATCATAGCTGTGCCAGTGTTGACCATTTCCAGAAAAACATACTACTGTAAACACCAGGCACAAATTGTAAGACACAAGGTAACGGTAACACAAAAATAACAACATAGGCAAAAGGCAAAATGTAGGAAGTGTGTTTGGAGTTAATTCGGTTCCTACCACTTCTTTGACTAAAGACTGGAGAATCTGAAATCAGGAATTACTAACTAGACCTACTAAGATGGGAACAATGATGGGGTAATGAAAATATTTCCGGAAGGCAGAGTTCAAGAATGCAAACACACCTTACCTGCACAAGCTGCAGAAGATAATGAAGAACATCATCATCTTCTAAACTTTCCAGTTTTTGAACTGCCATCGCTCGGACATTTTCATCCGAAAAGTTACAGTCCAGAAGTTGCATTGTGAGTCCAACATCTAAAGTGCTTTGATCCCAAACCTCCTTTTTAGCTAGCAATTGGTATGTTTTGGCCACTATTTCTTGTTGGCCCCATTTCACAGAACTAAGCAGCTTAGGATACGCCTTGGGGTGCTTTATGCTTTCGTATCTAAAGTGCCACAACAGCTCTTTGTCCTCAGGAGAAAGTGGATTAAGTGGGTCAGTTGCTATGATCTCTTCCAGTTGCTTGCGAAGCTGGTTGGGCATTTCAGCTCGCGTCCTGTCTCCTTGGGGGTCTGACGTTATCCTGTGCTTGGGCAAGGCAATTGGGTGACAGTATTTGTCCAGCACAATAGAGATAGCCATGGAGTTTTCTTTATCCGGATTAGTTGCTGATGTGAGTTTGTCTGCGTTGATACTTCCCTGTTCTTCTCCCTTGCCTGGAATTTTCCACATGTGGAGCACGTACTCCCCACTTCGTAGCAGGAAACGGTGATCTATCAACAAAAGATTTACATAATAGAGAAGCTGAGTTTTGCATTTTGAATCAGAGCTGGGGGACTCAAGTGACTGAAGGTTTGTCTTTGTGGACAGTCCCTGTGCTTTGCCACAGTATATTTGAAGATTCAGAAGCGCTCCTTTAGGCAAATCCTTGATTTTGATATCAAACTCCAACCAAATATTCCACAGCACCTCCTCAGTAAAAGGCTTTGATGAAGTCCTCCTCTGTGACAGGAGCTGTTGCCCGTGTTGAATGTTAGCCTCAACAAACACGGTAAGATCAGTATTTCTTGGTAAAACTGGGATATCGATACCAATTATTTTCACCCTAAATTTCCTATTACAGTCCCACAGAGAGATAGTGAAGACTCTCTCGTGATCTTTTCCATCTATTGTCAACTGTTCATGATACCCTGTAACTCCTGTACAGTCATCCACCAAGGGCCACTCTTCCTTCTGAACCTCATCCTCGCTCGGGTCAGGGGGATTGTCTAAGACAAGGTGGATTTCTTCTCCATTCTTAAGGCACTGTCGTATCCAGTGAAAATCCTTAATTGGTGTCTCTCCAGTAATGTACTCATCTCTGCCACAGATCCGGAGAACAAAATCCAGTTCACTGTGATCTTCAGGAATGTCCATCAAAGACTTTTTCTTTGCCATTTTTGTGAAAAAGCTGTGGAGAATCATATCTGGAGTGTCATCTATTGACACTTTAATTTTTTGGCTAGTTGTTCCTCTATGTATGATTATAAAAATGTTATTATTAGTGATCTTTTTAAATAAATACTCTGGGAGTGGCTTAGATGTAGTCCATGGGTGCATTGCATACAATTTAGGATCTCTACAGGCTACCTCTATCATTCGTGGAGTGACCAACCTGCGACGGGTAAACTCTAGCTCATCATCGTGCACGTTGCTCACATCAGTGACATCGTAACCAATTAAGTCATTAAGCTGCCGCTGAAATTCCTGAACTTCTTCTGATGGTTTTTGTTTCTGGACAACGTAGATCTTGCCTACCTTCTTCTGTAACACTTTCCAGTACAGTATGCAGTCTAATGTCTGTAATACTTGATGTTTATCATAAATTTCATACCACTGCCCCTTCTTCTGATACTGCAGAATGAACTGATCCGGGGTGAATGCATGGTAGAAATCTGTGGTTTGACTCATTTCTATTGCACGCATCCAAATCTGTGCCTTCATTTGCTCAACTGTACAGTTGCCAGCTATTTCTAGTAACATCATTTCCGGTACTTTAGTATGTTTATTGCTTGTAGGTAAAATGAACTCAATGGATATCAGTTCCATTGATGACAAATTACTCGATGTACAATGAGGTTTCATTCTTCTTCTCCTCCGTTTGTTTTCCTCTCTCATAACAACGGGCTGTTCATAATCCCCCAGCTCCATGCCAGAAGAAATCTAGCAAAACATATAAATACTTGATTACTTTCTCATTTACATTTTTCTTTACTCTTATTTTTTAACTCTTCTTAATCAAAGTCACAGGCCAGTGAGACTCCTGCTACGTATATGCTTTATATATTTCCACTTAATTTCTGGTCATAATTACTTGATTTACATAAACCACCTCAGATGTAATCTATTCAATTCAATACCAAATATAAAAAAACCCAAACACCCCAATGATTAAACAATTAAAATAGAGCTTTTAAACCCTCTCCAGATTTCACCAAGGATATGCAGTCTGACTATATATTTCCTCCACACTGATCTGTTTTTGCTTCCATTTGATCAAGCCATGGTTCTTCTGCTGCCTCATCTGTTTTGATGCTGCTGATACTACCATAAGTGGATTTTCATAGAAATCAAAAGACACGCTTCTGTGTATGAGCTGAACAAGATCCCACTGAGCTCCAGGAATGACAGAAAGTAACAAACAAGCAAGAAAGTAACAAAGCCAACAAGTAATGAGGCTGGACAGAGGTGAGCCTATTCCCATTTTGCTCTTTCTCTCTTTTCTGTGAGGAGGAATAAGGACTTACAGCAAAAAAAGCCCTTAGGATTCAAAAGTCTGGAACTACTCCTGAAGACAGATATTTAATGTGCATCTAAATTCAAGCCTAGTATCCTTAGATGAGGATCATCATCAATTCACCAGACTGATAACAGCCATCCATTTGAAAAGTAGACACTCCCAGTATAAACTATTAGTTTGTTACAAAAGGAAACACTCCCAAGTTGATGCTGATTTACTACCCTATGCATCAAATCACTCCTAAAACACCTGCAAAGCAACTTCGAACATGAGCAGCCTACCTTATCAGCTTTCAGTAAACAAAAAACGTCATTGCTCACAATTAATTTCCACTGAACAAAATTAAAGTGAAAATTATTCACCTGGGAAGGCAGTGCTGACTGGCTGTGCTCACACAACACACCTGTTGAGCTTCTTTTGCTAAGTTCAAGTTACCACGATGTACTGAACATCTTTTGCAGACAACGCTTTTTACACATAAAATCTTTCTCTAACTGCTGGAAAAACTAAAACCGATGTAACCATCCCTGAGCAGCTAACAAAAGAAGAAGATAAAAATATAAAAGGTTAAACTGAAACAACATAGCATGCGAACTAAAATTCTCTTTGCAAGATCCGGAAAGCAGTGACTGTGGACACACCACCTCTACAATTGACAAAGCACAAGGAAATATTACCTGCTTATAAAATAAAGGCTGATTTGCTGAAGACGACTCATTTGTTTAATTTCTGAAGTTCCTATTTTTTAAAGGAAGATCATTCACATAAAAAAAATCCTTTGTTTAAGCTGTTCTGCTTTTCTTGCTCGCCCTCATATCCAGATGCAAAGGAAGTGCTGCACTTACCAGGAAGGAAGTTTTAACCAAGTTGATTATACACACGATTGCTCATTTTAAAAAAAGTCAGAATGCTTTTCCTGTTACAACAGTAAAAATACACTAACAGCACACCAATTTAATTTTAACATACATCCATAGAAGACATGCTTAAAGCTTTTTAAGAATAGCTAGGAGTAATCCAAGCAATAAATCTAATGAATCCAAACAAAACATTTTAAAACCAATGTAATATAGAGAGCCTAACTACTTCTTTAAAGAGTTAAATAAAAATACTAGATAAAAGACAACTAAGTCTGCAATGTTTCCTTATTTTTATTTTCATGGTGATAGCCCTTTGAGGAAGTCTACCCAACTTAAATTCTTTAGTTTTTTAAGCCATTCTCTGTACAGGCATCACATGGAGATGGTATCTGCCAAGGATGATAGACTGTTTTGGGCTGGAAGGGACCTTTAAAGCTCATGCAGTCCAATCCTCCTGCAGTGAGCAGGGACAATGTTACCAGAGCAGGTTGCTCAGAGCCCCATCAGGCCTGACCTTGAACATCTCCAGGGATGAGGCCTCCACCACCTCTCTGGGCAACCTGCTCTGTGAGCTACCACCCTCATTGTAAAAAACTTCCTCCTTGCATGGAGGAGTTTGGCACTGCTGGGCAATCTTCCTCCTACTGTTTTAACTCTTCCATTTATGATTACAAACACACAGCGAAATCCACTAGAAATGATGACTTAAGATTCAGAAAGAATTTAAACCATGAACTTTCAACTCTATTTCTTGTGGTTAACTACAACCTAGAGAGCTGTTCCTTTACTAAAAAAATCCCCACAGGAAAAGATTTGGGAAGACATATACAAATCAGAAAAAAAGACAGAGAAACCTCTAATCTTATTTTTTTTCCTTATGACTTTTCCAGTGAAATACTGACCATTTTGAATAGCAATAGGCAGTACACATCCTATAGCAGCACATATCCTACAAAATGATGACTCTTGAGAAGGAGAAAAAATATGAAACAACTGAAAGGACTTTTAGCAACAGTGAAGTGGTGGTGTTCTTTTTTTTTAATTTAAACATATGCACACTTCCTATCTTGTAAGACACTTTCCTTACTAAAAAAGGGAAAAAAACGCACCCTGTTTAGGCAAAAAAAAAATCTGATAGTCTCTTACCTGCCTTCCAATAGGCCACTCACAACCTCTGATATTAACACCTCTCCAAGGTTAAAAAAAAATAAATAAGCTCCACCGTAGACATAGCTTTCTTTCTCAGAGCACCATTTTGCTTAGCAGCTAAGACGGATTTCTTTTTAGAGGTTACTTTTCTCAGGAAGTGAGTTTGAAGAAAATACACTCCATCTTAGCTCCCTCTAGCTTTTAGAGGCAGTATTTGACATTTCTTAAGAAAGTGGTGAAGTTGCCCTCAACATTTTGTGACTTTCCATGAAATCTACCCACCTTGGCCAAGCCATCTCAACCATTACGGCCTCTGCAGCTGAATGTCAGTACTCATCGGCCACAGTCTCTGTGGCATCTCAGCACTACACACAGCTTTCCTCTCTGGTCCTCCTCTTGGCTGAAAAAGCACTTAGATCCTGGAAAACTCGAGCACCTGTAACCTCAACAGCAGTGCCCAGGATGACGGAGAAGGAAGCAGCTGGTTTCACATAAAAAGGAAAAGGAACTGGAGGTGAAGGGGGTAAAAAGGGGCAATGCTGAAGAAGAAAATGTGCTTTGCAAAACCTATGCTTTGAAATTCCCTGACTTTGGAGAGCTTGACTTTGTAATGCTTTTGCAGAATCTCTATTTTGAAGTGTAATTTCTAAAACATGTAATAAAGTTGCATATTTTTTGTCATTTAAACATAAGCAACTAGCAGTGAGGGGGTTTTTTCATGCCAACAGGCTACATATGTTTTTTGCAAATATCGTTCATCCTAAAAGTTGCTGTGCTGACCTTAACTAAACCTGGACTCATCACAGTTTCATTGGGTTTTGCCAGATCTAAGAAAGCCTGTCAGTTTAAAATGTCCTCATCTTGCTACCAAGTGATATGCATGTAAAAAATTGATTTTTCAAACACATAACCATACAAATATTCCACCTCCTGCTAAGCTATTCTAGTACTACTCCAGTGATCAAGACTATCAAGAGAATCAAAAGCAGCATCTCTACCTCATGCGGCAGAGAACTACCCTGTACACTGCTCAGCAAATCCAATTGTTTGACACTTTCATCCACTTAAAAAGACTGGTAGAGCAACATTGTGAAAGGTTCAAATCTTCTCCCACAAACTGCATCAGATGCAATGCAAAATGTGTGACATTTGTATAACTGCCCATACGAGACTGTCCCTCTTCCCACATTCATTTGGGCTGTGACCTGCCATGTCTACTCCAGTCCGAATCTCTATCTCTGACCCCTTTTCATCAGCTTCAGAAGCCAGTTCTTGGAGTGATGACTGTCTCTGATTTGTCTCTGCAATGACAGACATGAAAGTGTCCCCATTCTTAGGGCGACATCAAGTTGTATCTATTTCCTGCTAATTCATGTGTAGGCATGGCAAAACCATATTTCCTCATGCACGTACATCAGAAAACTTGGATGTTTATAACTGAGAATAATTTAAAATAACTTCCTGAAACCTTTGTCATGCCTACGCATTGCTTACAGTATTGACATTTCTGTATGCCTACTGCAACAACATCACGAAAAAATCAAACGTCATTCTTTTTTATTACTAATTCTAATTTAATTTAGTCCTGTATTAGAAGATCTGTCCTACCACTAGTCCACAAATCCTGATGGGTGCAATGGAGCAGGAAGAGGTGGGCCCGTAAAAGCTAACTAGGAAAAGCAAACAGGCTCTCCTTTGTCTTCAGTTGTGTTCCTGTCTCATCACTCAGGTCAGCAAACCGAGCATAACAACAACAACAACAACAACATTTGGTTCATTTTCAGCTGGACCTGTTCCTTAATCTGACTCATCACCTGCAGGAGTGGTAGGGAAGGGAAGAAAAGGGAAAGGAATGAAGCCAGTGCAGTTTAGGATAACTGAGACTGAAACATAATTCACAGCAGGATTAAGAGATAAATTCATGGGTAGAATTGTTAAAGGATTTGAGAACACTGGTTGAAAGGTGCTTTAAAAAGACAACGTGATATTATCATTAATTACTTCATATATTCTGCCACAAAAAATTCAAGGTATCTGTCAATTGCCACTACTTTGCTAGTTTTACTAGTTACTTATTCTTCGCCTGTTATTCTTGTGCTTATTCTATACTAGTTTCTGCTTCTGGTTTAATCCACCATGTGAAAACCTTATTTTTAAATTATTCTTTTCACTTTAGTGTCAGGTCCTTCCCAGAAAACATTACCTGCAAGAAAACAGGCACTCTCTATCAGAATATGAATCACCTCATGCACACATTATGCAAATATAATAATAATCTATTTACATTCATACTTTAAATAAATGAAAAAAATCTATAATATGATCCAAAGTTTTCCAAGCAGCACACCACGTCTACTTGCCAGCACTGTCGTGTAGCAGGAGACCCCTTCACATTTGCTGGATAGAAGTACAATGTATCTTTCCTGCCTCTAGGATGATCCAGTGCTGAACCATGCAGACAAGATACAGCTCTCACATGTTAATAGCAAAAACAACAAAAATTGATTGGCTCAGTTCTTTGGTCAAATCCTCTAGAAACTACCAGCTCTCACGGGAACTAAATCAGAGCAGCTTCCCATTAGAAAGTAAACTTTGCAGATAATCTAGTCACATTCTTCATCAAAAAGTGTACTAATCAGCAGATACAGATGAACATCTCCGCCAGGAGGTTGCACAGTGAATCTGACTGCTATTATGGCTGTAATATTTTCAGGACCCCCTTGCCTTCACTACAGACCTTTGCATATTTTGGTTTCTACATGAGGCATTCATTTGAGGGTACTTCTGGAACAAACAATAACTTATAGCTGGTTCCAAAAAGTTAGGCAAGAACTTTGGTACATTTCTAGTTAACTGGAGTTACACAAGTGATGGGTCATCTACCTTTAAACCAACGCTTCACAGAATTTGAAGACATGGAGATCACAGCTCTGGCTCCTGCAAGGACACACTTGCTGTCTGGATACCACCTGTCCTTTCAACTTGTGCCCAGTTCTTCAAATACCGCTCCTTAGTGGCGTGATCCAATCTCCACAGACAACCAACTCCCGAACGCCCTCAGCTATTATTTCAGATGACTTGTGGTGCAGGAAGGCTCTATGGTCTACATGTACCAGATAGACACAGGAGGTTATTATTTGTTGGATGAGGAAATACAGTTATTTATTGCTTGAAAGCTGTGTTGTAGCAAAGCTGACTCGCAGATCTTATGACCAGAGGGAGCAGTCACCACTGTCCAGTGTGATCCTTCACTTTGCACTGTTTTATGTAACTTACCAATAGTTTCCTCAGCAGATTTTGCATCCAACCTGCAACTCTTGTTTGGGCCAGGACGTGAGCCGGTACCAAGGCCGCAAGGAGCGAAAGAACAAGCAATGCACGGGGGCTCAGCAGCGCTGACCCCGGTCGGTCACACATGCCCTGCGGAAGGGGGCTCAGGGCGAAGCGCTCCTTATGCGCCAGGCCCGGGAGGCGCGACGCGGCAGGGAGCAGCGGGCCGGGGCTGCCTCCCT